>NW_027062767.1:0-129772 GCF_032884065.1 Artemia franciscana
ATTAAGTTATAAATCTTAGAAATGAGTTAAAAATCTAACCTAGATAAACCAGTCACAATCAAACCGTGCATAAAACTGAAAAAGTTGACTGGCAACGCTGAATAAAACTAAGGAGGGAAACTGTATGTCGGATATTCAGCGGTTAATGTCAACATTCGCTGGCGAATATCGACACTCACCATTGTTGGATATTCACAGTAACACAATAACCAAATGTTTCCTGGATTTCATCAGATTTTGCATCCTTTACCTCCTAAGAAATGTGTTGCCCCTACAAGGAACAACGCATTCCTCATCGTGCAACAAGACCCCTCCTAATTAGTTGAATTTTTGGTTAAAAATGAATTTATTTGCAGACAGCCTGCCTGATTCATAATTTTTGTGACGACAAGGTTCCAGTTCTGTCACCTGCCCTACTTGGGGAAACTACATGGTTGGGGGTAGACGCATCATTAATCAATTTTTTTTTTTTTTTTTTTTTACTGATCTTTTCGCTTGAGAAGTAGCCTAAGTTTTAAAACAATCATAAGTAATACAATTTATATAGCATGCTATGTTTCTTTTTCTAGCAATTGACTATCGACCTGAACGACATAGTTTATATTGATCATTAACAGATATCTAAGCAAAATGTACGATAAATTTTGCTTCCAGATAGGATAATTATAAACAATGACTAAGAACTATTAGTCACATTTCATTCGGAACACAATCTTGGTGAGGGGGATGTCCCCCTATATTTGTTGCTCCTCCCCATCGATTTTGAAAGTTACATTGTTTTGTGATTCTTGCTTAAAGAAATTACAGAAATCCGACCCCCTTATAGATATTAAAACATAACTTTTTGCATAAATTTGGAGATAAATTCTTTACTTACATAGGAACAAAGTTGACCCTACTCAATGCCTCTTTTCGTCTCTTTCTGGATATAATAGTCGTCTTAATCGTAAATATACCCACCCCCCCATCATATATGCCATGTCAAATATATATATATATATATATATATATATATATATATATATATATATATATATATATGCCTCCTCCTCAATGCGCTCTTTACTCTACATTTGTTTTAGAACCTTTAAAAAGGGTATTATTCTGATAAAAACATGAGTCATTCATAAATAATTGGAACAAAAATTCAAACTTTAGTACAAAGAGCGTGGTATTACGGAGAAAAAATGTTTTTTAACCTGACAGCATTTTGTTATGTAGTCTTATATGGATATCACTCCCGGTGCTTGGCCCTCAAATAAGCGCAGTTTGGTTACTATTCTATAGTAATCCTTTACTATTCCATTCGCACAGTTACTATTACTCTACAACATTCGAATTCTCTTTATATCTTCCAAAGTTCGTCATCCTAACATCCAAACCTCTATCAAAAGATCATGCTTTTAGTTCCTTCCATTCAATGGACCCTATCAAGGACAGGCTGGCTCCAAATGGACTGGCAAGGGGTCATACGAAGAACTTACAGGTAATTGGAGCCCCTTTTTATTATTGTTACTTTTTATGGCACTTGGTATTAACCAAGTGACATATAGCAATCGCAAATTCTGTCGGTCGGTCCCGGTTTTGCTACTTTAGGCACTTTCAGGTAAGCTAGGACGATGAAATTTGGCAAGCGTATCAGGGACCTGACCAGATTAAATTATAAATAGTCGTTTTCCCGATTTGACCATCTAGGGGGAGTGGGGGGCCGGTTAATTTGGAAAAAATAGAAAAAATGAAGTATTTTTAACTTATGGGCGGGTGATGGGATCTTAATGAAATTTGATGTTTTGAATGATATTGTGTCTCAAAGCTCTTATTTTAAATCCCGACCGGATCTGATGACATTTGGTGGAGTTGGAGGGGGGAAACCTAAAATCTTAGAAAACACTTAGAGTGGAGGGATCGGGATAACTTGATGGGAAAAATAAGCACAAGTCCCAGATACATGATTAACATAATCGGAACGAATCCGCTCTCTTTGGGGTAGTTGGGGGGGGGGGGGTAATTCTGAAAAATTAGAAAAAAATGAAGTATTTTTTACTTACGAACGGGTGATCGGATCTCAATGAAATTTGATGTTTAGAAGGATATCGTGTCTTAGAGCTCTTATTTTAAATCTCGACCAGATCTGGTTACATTGGGGGGGATATGGGAGGGGGAAACCTAAAATTTTGAAAATACTTAGAGTGGAGGGATCGGGATGAAACTTGGTGGGAAAATAAGCACAAGTCCTAGATACATGATTGACATAACCGGAACGGATCCGCCCTCTTTGGGTTAGTTGGGGGAGGGGTTATTTCTGAAAAAGTTGAAAAAATGAGGTATTTTTAACTTATGAACGGGTGATTGGATCTCAATGAAATTTGATATTTAGAAGGATATCGTGTCTCAAAGCTCTTATTTTAAATCCTGACCGGATCTGGTGACACTGGGGAAGTTTTGGGTGGGGGAACCTAAAATCATGGAAAACGCTTAGATTGGAGGGATCGGGATGAAACTTGGTGGGAAAAATGAGCAGAAGTCTTACATACGTGATTTACATAATTGGAACGGATCTGCTCTATTAGGGGGGGGGGGGTTAATTCTGAAAAATAAAAAGATTACGTATTTTTAACCTACGAAGGAGTGATCAGATCTTCATGAAACATCATATTTATAAGGACCTCGTAACTCAGATCTCTTATTTCAAATCTCAACCGGATCAAGCGTAATTGGGGGGGGGGGCAGTTGGGGGGACCGAAAATCTTAGAAAATACTTAAAGCGGTGAGATCAGGATGAAACTGGATGGGTAGAATAGAAACCTGTCTAAGATACGTGACTGACATAACCGGACCGGATCTGCTCTCTTTGGTGGAATGGGGGGGGGGGGTAATTTTGAAAATTGAGGTATTTGTAACTTACGAAAGGGTTACCAGATCTTAATGAAATTTGATATTTAGAAGGATCTTGTGCTTTAAAGTTCTAATTTTAAATTCCGACCAGATCCTGTGACATTGGGGGGAGTTGGAGGAGGAAACCGGAATTCTTGGAAAACGTGAAAATTCGGGTATTTTTATCATACGAATAGATGATCGGATCTTTATGAAATTTGATTTTTAGAAGGGATTCATGTCTCAGAGCTCTTATTTCAAATTCCGACTAGATCTCTTGACATTGGGGGGAGTTGGAGGGGGAAATCTTTGAAAAACACTTGGAGTGGAGGAATCGGGATGAAGCTTGGTGGATAGAATAAACGAATGTCCTTGATACGTGACTGACAGAATCGTACTGGATTCGCTCTCTTTGGAGGAGTTGAGGGAAGGGGTTCAGTGATTTGGCGAGTTTGGTGCTTCTGGACGTGCTAGGACGATAAAAATTGGTAGGCGTGTCAGGGAGCTGCACAATTTGACTTGATAAAGTCGTTTTCCCAGATTCGACAATCTAGAGGGCTAAAGGGAGAGGAAAAATTAGAAAAAATTAGGTATTTATAACTTACGAGTGGGTGATCGGATCTTAATGAATTTTGAAATTTAGAAGGACATCGTGACTCAGAACTCTTATTTTAAATCCTGACCAGCATTAAGCCTCTTATTCCTTTTTAAATCAATCTATTGATTCATAGAATTTTGTTAGAACTCATACTATATGATCTCTTGGCTCTTAGCTCTTCTTGGCTCGTCGCTAGTGCCATATGAGCTCTTAGCTCTTGTTCTTTTTTCTTTTTTGATTAATAGAAAATTCGGAAAAGCAACTTCAATATTAAAAAAAAATATTCTACCAGAAAAACTGACAGGCCGGGTGAAGCGAAATTATGCCTGATTTATTTTGTCGTTTTAATTTTTTATGGACCCAATTATTTAGATTGGGACGAGGGTCAATGACATGACTCTGTAAGCTCAGCCAAAGTCAAACTAGCTGTAAATGGGTACCCGAAGAAATCTACGGCAGGTAAACAGGAAGGCTGTGCGAAAACACAAGATGGTGCCCCCCCTTGCACTTCCTTGGACAAGGATAAATATTCCTTTAAGTGAACCCGCTGGACTAATCGTGTTTCAATCCATAAGTTGTAGGGAAATTGGATTCGATACTGCTTTAAAGTGTTAGAATGAGAGAAAGGTTGAGATGGCTAGGACCCGTGCTACGTATGAAAAATGGCAGACAATCAAACATACTACTATGAGCCAACTATCCACGGACAAAGGGAATACAAGTTTTCTCCAAGTTAGACGGTCGAATTCATAAGGGAGGACTTAAGGGAAATTAGAAATTTTAGGAAAGGTGTAAGGAGGGTGGCTCTAGATATGTTGTTAATGTACGGTTACTCTACGGAGGAGAAGCGTCCCTAGCTATGTGTTAGGCAGCTTGGTGCTGCAGTGAGTTTTAGTAGTTGTACATAATTCACAGAAGGTATTGATTCAAAAAGTCTTCACACCTAACATTCTCCTTTTGTTTTTATCTACATAGTGACTCGAACTTGGATCTTTCTTTTCCAGAAGAAAGGATAGTCTTTTCCAAAAGGATAGATAGTTTTTCCAGAAGAAAACAAGTATACAGTTAGATTACCCATCAGATACATTTCCAAAACTGTATACTTGTTTTTTTTCTTTCCTATGCTATTAGTTGTGATGCTTGCGCAATCCTAAGAAGAAAATCTCGATGAGATCTTGGTAACTTTAAATAGTTAAATTTTGCACTATTGTCGAAGAAAAAGTGACCAATGCCTGGTCTGGTATTTGACGTTTCTTCAGTTCTTTGGTGTAATCGTAAGGCAATATTACCATAGTAACAAGTACTTGATCTCAGTTTCTGAAACTAGCAAATTTGCTAAGTTAAAGAAAGCAAACAATAGCGGTAAGATCTGTCAAACGCTAGATGGAAGTAGCGATATTTTTTAACCGTAGTACAAATCTTCAGTCCCAGTTTCTGCAGTTTCTAGAAACTTTCATTTGATCACTAATTAGGCTACTATTTATTCATCTGCCCGGATAATCCTCTCAATACTTTCTATATAAAACACTGAATTATGTCTCGTTGTACGAAAAACTGATTGAAGAATAAACGGGTTTAATTTCTATAAAGCAGTGAACAAAAATAAAATATATAAACTACACTTTAGCTAACAAAAATAAAAATACTCCGAATATTTCGGCCCCACGTCCGGGAGCCTTTCTCTTCGAAAAAAAAAAAAATTTTAAACCAACAATTTAAGACTTTTTTAAAGACATAATAAATAAAATGCCACGACAAATAAAACACAACAAATAAATATAAACAATAAAATAAATAAGAAACAAACTCACATTATATAACAAAACTCCTGCACTGACGGTAATAATTTTAGAATAAAACTAAAGCAATTGTATATAATGAAACTTTCCTCTGCCATATTTGGTTTATAAATGGGAATCTATTAAAAATGAAAATTATAAATACTTGCAACAACACGAAAACAGGTCACCTAACCCCAAATCCAATCAAAATCTTGCAGGTTAATGAAATAAAGTTATGAATTATAAATTGAATGGATTTTTTCATTTGCTATTTTAGCTGCCGTCCGTTGACTTTTTACAGTATTGACCTTGCTTTAACTTTCGTTCGCAAGGTTATTACTTGTTTCGGGACAATTATGCAAATCAATACTCGCTGAAGTTTTTAACTGGTCTTTAATTAAACTATTATAAATTGAATTTATTTTAAAATCCCCTTCATCTCTATTGATACTAATATAGAGATCTATCCCCCATAGATAATCTTTTTTATTTCTATAATTTCTATGAAACTTTGTTAAAGTCCTACAGACTTATCAACAATTTTTGTCTGATCAAATAAAATACTGTGGTGAGGAAAATTATACACGTGTATAATTTTCATTTTTAATAGATTCCCATTTATACACCAAATGTGGCAGAGGAAAGTTTCATTATATACAATTGCTTTAGTTTTATTCTGAAGTTATTACCATCAGTGCAGGAGTTTTGTTTTATAATGTGAGTTTGTTTCTTATTTATTTTATTGTTTATATTTATTTATTGTGTTTTATTTGTCGTGGCATTTTATTTATAATGTCTTAAAAAAGTCTTAAATTGTTGGTTTCTAATTTTCATTTTTTTTTCGCTGAGAAAGGCTCCCGGACGTGTGGCCGAAATATTCGGAGTATTTTTATTTTTGTTAGCTAAAGTGTAGTTTATATATTTTATTTTTGTTCACTGCTTTATAGAAATTAAACTCGTTTTTTCTTCAATCAATTTTTCGTAAATGGAAAAGCAGTGTGGTCTAAGAAATTATTTATGTCTCCTTGCTTACTTTCCGTACCCTACAGTTTTAAAGCAACTTGATTCCCTGTGGTTAATTTTGCCCATTTTTTTATTTCGTTTATAGTACTTCATTTTTTTTTCTCGGTTAGATGTTTTTCATGTGTTGTTTTGAGTCTTTCGTTGCGAAAGACTCAAAGTCTTAGTGGTTTATAGTCAAACAACATAAAACTGCGGTTTATTTGCGGTCAAGGGATGGTGGGATTGAATGCCCCTGTTTAACAACGTATGCAGGAATTGGTGTCGGGTGTTGGGTCACAAATCCTTCATATCCCTTATTCTGTGAGAGGTATCAGAAAACTATGTCAAAATAAAAACAAATCTTGGGATTTCGGGGGGGGGAGGGACCCCTTGCGTACGTGCCAGCCCATGTCTCCCACTCACCATATTTGAATCGTGTTTCATCTGTTTAAAAATATGCTGATTCGCTGATCGCCGTACCAAAGTATGGTTTTATGAGGCAAGCACGGTAGTAAAATGTGTCTGTTTTCTTCACATAAATTATGTACTTTTTCAGGAACACAATCCTCATCATAATGTAAAAGAAGCACAACTTCAAAAGAAGAAGAACAATGTCTATAAAACCTAGCAGTTGGATGTTATTTAGAGGAGAAGAAGAGACTCAACGACACCTAGTTTGATACCAATGGCTAATGACGAAGTAGGATAGAAGTTAGTAGACATTAATATGGAAAATAAATTCGTATTATTTCTTGGATAACGGCTGAGGAATATCGGATCTCTTTTGAAATAAACAGGGGTATAAGGCTTCTTGAAATTCTATCAAAGGCTGAAACTGAATTAAATGTGGTTGACTGGCAATTATCTATTTCTATTTTACCATAATATGTGCTGTGGCTAGCATCCTTATGTGCTATTCTCCCCCTAAAACGTTTATATGGCACTTGATATATACCAAGTGACATAGAGCGCTCGCAATGTCTGACGGTCTGTCTTCCTGTTTGTCTCGGTTTTGTCAGTTATGACACTTTCAGATAAGTTTAAACGATGAAATTTTGCAGTTGTATCAGGGACCAGACCAGATTAAAGTAGAAATAGTCGTTTCCCCAATTCGACCATTTGGGGGGAGGAGGAGGGCTAGTAGGGGGACAGTTAATTCGAAAAAAAAATGAGGTATTTTAACCTACGAACGGGTGATCGGATCTTAAAGACATATCATATTTAAAAAGATACCGTGTCTCAGAGCTCTTATTTTAAATTATGACCTGATCTGGTGACATTGGGGGGACTTTGAGAGGGAAACGTGAAATCTTGGAAGACGCTTAGATTGGAGAGATCGGGATGAAACTTGGTGAGAAGTATAAGCACAGGTCCTAGATACGTGATTTTAATAACCAGAACCGATCCACTCTCTTTGAGGGAGATGGAGGGGGGGGGAATTGGAAAATAAGAAAAAATGAGGTTTTTTAATTTACGAGAAAGAGTGATCAGGTCTTAATGAAATTTGATATTTAGAAGGACCTCATAACTTAGACGTCTTAGTTTAAATATCGACCGGATCCTGTGTCATTGAGGGGAGTTGAAGGGGAACCGAAAATCTCAGAAAACGCTTAGAGTTGAGAGATCGGGATGAAACTTCATGGGAAGAATAACCATACGTCCTAGATACCAAACCAGTCTGTCGGTCTGTTGGTCTTTCCTGGTTTTGCTCGTTTGGGAACTTCCAAATAAGCTAGGACGATAAAATTTGGTATTCGTCTGAGGGATCAGACCAGATTAAATTAGAAATAGTCGTTTCCCCTATTAGACCATCTGGGGGGAGTAGAGGCCCCTTTAATTCGGAAAAACTAGAAAAATTGGAGTATTTTTAACTTAAGAACGAATGACTGGATCTTAGTGAGATTCCATATTTAGAAGGATACCGTGTCTCAGAGCTCAGAGATTATTTTAAATTCTGACTGGATCCAATGACATTCGGGCTAGCTGGAGGGGGAAACGTGAAATCTTGGAAAACACTTAGAGTGCAGAGATCGGGATTAAACTGGATGGGAAAAATAAGCACAAGTACTATATATGTGATTTACATAAGCAGAACGGATTTACTCTCTTTGGGGGATATGGGGGGGGGGGGGGTAATTCAGAAAAATCAGAAAAAAAAGTTATTTTTAACTTACGAACGATTGATCAGATCTGAATGAAATTTGGTATTTTGAAGAACCTTATAACTCAGACCTTTCATTTTAAATTCCGACTGGATCTAGTGTTATTGGGGGAAGTTGGGAAGAGGGGGACCAACAATTTGGAAAAACGCTTAGAGTTGAGAGATCGGGATGAAACTTCATGGGGAGAATAAACAGAAGTCCTAGATACGTGATTAACATAACCGGACTGGATCCGCTCTCTTTGGGGGATTTTCCGGAGAGGGAAGGGCCTAATTCGATAATTCGAAAAAATTAGAAAAAAAATGAGGTATTGTTTACTTACGAACGGGTGATTGAATCCTAATGAAGTTTGATATTAAAAAGGACTTCGTGTCACAGAGCTCTCCCAATCACCATGACCACAATTCCAGGGGTAATTCTTAAAAAAAGTGGTATTTTTAATTCACGAACAGGTGATCAGATTTTAAATAATATTTAGTAGGATTTCGTGTCTCAGTGCTCTTATTATAAATCTTGACTGGATCCAGTGACATTTGGGGGAGTTGGAAGGGGTAACCGGAAATCTTGGAAAACGCTTAGAGTGTAGAGATCGGGATGAAACCTGATGGGAAGAGTAAGCACGTGTCCTAGATGGGTAATTGAAATAACCGGACTAGATTCGCTCTCTTTGGGTTAGTTGGGGGGATTTACTAGTTGTGGTAGTTCCAGATAAGTTGGGACGATGAAAGTTGGCGGGCGCATCAGGGACCAGACTAGATTAAATTAGAAATTGTCACTTCCTCGATTCTTAATTAGGAGATCGATTGATCTTCTTAAGTATGGCTTTTGGTCTAGGGGTATGGTTCTCACTTAAGGTGCGAGAGGTTGCAAAATGCAGGACCATCCTAATTTTTGCACGAAGATCAAAACTAGATGGATGATCAATATAACCATTGCTGAAAGTTGGCCGGCGTATCAGGGACCTGACCAAAATAAATTAGAAATAGTCACTTCCCCGATTTGACCATCTGGGGGGGGGGGGGAGGAGGATGATTAATTCGAAAAAATTTGAAGAAATGAGGTATTTTTAACTTATGAACGGTTTATCGGATCTTAATGAAATTTAATATTTAGAAGTACCTCGTATCTCAGAGCTCTTAATTTAAATCTCGACCAGATCAAGTAACATTGGGAGGAGTTGGAGGGGGAAACCGGAAATCTCGATTTAATGCTTAAAGTGGAGAGATCGTAATGGAACTTGAAGGGAAGAAGCTCTTGGCTCTTCCGACCTCTAAACAAGTGCCATGTGAGCCCTTGGCTCTTGTTTATTTTGGAGTTTTTCTAGGGACTAGGGAGAGGATACCAATTTTTGTGTGACCGGTGTTTAACAAATATTTCTTACTTAGAATTTTTTAGTTAGAAAATTTTTCTTGCTTAGAGACTGTGGACAAATTTGCACAAACTATTCTTGAGTTAAATCCTAATATCGATGAAGGGCGAATTTACCGTTTATCCTTGAGTTAATTGACGCTATTTGATTTCAAGATCTACTCTCTAATTGATAGAAATAGCAAAAGCTACACATTAAAACTAAAATGTAAAACAACTAGTATAGTAGTTCGTGAGAATTTATAATTACTAGCGTAATCGTTTATGTGATTTCCCTTTTTGTCTTTCAGTTAGTAAAATTATATTTTTATAACAGAAATATCATTTTGCTGATAGAAATTTAAAGGAGAATTTTAAGAAAGGAAATTAAAGGGAACATAAATGAAGTTTGTTACATTAGTAACAATTTGAAAATTTTGTAATGTATATGCTCATTTACAGATAGCCGATTAGTTAGAGCCGAATAATGTATCTTTGCTTACGGTTCAAATTTTCAACTATTAACAAATTTTCCTTTGACTAAAAAGAAGATTTAAACAAATGCAAAAGCCATCAAATGCAAACAGTAAGATAAAATTTATTTTAAAAATAACTCACAAGCCTGGTCTGGCCAAATTTCTATTCTGAAATAAAAACAAAAGCAGAACAACGTATAAAAGGCTTATAAGCAATTCCATATATAAAAATGGCAAAGGAATGCACCGTCAGTTTATAAAAACAATCATTAAAAAATTTAAAACACCTATATAAATTTTTGGCCAGATTATGGGGGCTATAATTTGAAAAAGACTTTGATCTTGAAAAAGGGGTCAGTACAAGTGTAAAAAACAATTTTTCTGGATACAAGGGGCATTTTTATTTCGTATCTTAAAGTCAAGCAGTATATCTTGAGGTCAAGAGGCTATTCTTTCAATGAAATTCATTTGACTGGATTTTTGCAAAATTTATGTGTGCCAAACTAAAGAAGCATATCTCCATTTGCGGGTGCCTTCCTCAGTTGAATGAATTTTTTACGAACAAACAGTTATTTGACGGAATTCCCTCTTTAGTTTCTTACATCCAATTAATTATTTAATTTTTTCATAAACATACGTCGTTGATATATATATATAAATATTTGACGAATCAGAAGGAGAAACCTTATTCAGGAGCTATAGAAAGGAAATAGGTGCTTTTGCTATATGAATAATATTGATATTTTTAATATACAATTTTTAATTGAGGAACTTATGACACCGAGTAATTTCAGGGAGGACGCAGAAATTTCGTAAGGTATATGATCAAGAAAAAGAGGGGAAAATTAATCCTAGAAAGGTAATCTCCCCAAACAGATATGTAGGTTGTAAACTTTCGAGAAAATTACTAATTGAAAAAGCACTGATTTCTAAAACTCATTATTTAGGTTTATTTTAAAAGTAAGTTGGAATTATCAAAAACAGATACCCGAATAGTGCCTTAAGCAGCAAAAAAGACTGGCGTCATTTCTCAGAGTCACATGAGGAGCATGACTTCGCATGGTACTCACCGCAAAACTGAATTTTGTAGTGGTTTCAAAAATTGGTAGTCATTCGACAAATGCACACTGGGCAAAGGCTACAGATCGTTCTTTCCCTTTCCACAGAGATCATTGAACGTATTTCACCTTTCACTTTTTTTTCGACTTATAATATAACCAGCGAATAACCAGCGTTATTACATAATGTATGATTGTTCCTTTTAAGTATGGCTTGTGGTCTAGGGGTGCGATTTTCGCTTAGGACTCGAGAGGTCTCAGGTTCGAATCTCCAACCACCGCAATTTTTACATGAAGAAGATACGAAATTAGTTAAGCGATCGATATAGCGATCGCCAAAAGTTGGCAATGCCATTTGGAGGAGTTGGAGGAGGGATATGGAAATCATGAAAAACGTTTAGAATGGAGAGATCGTAATGAAGCTTGGTGGGAAGAAGCTCTTGGCTCTTCCAAACTCGTCGCAAATGCCATTTGAGCTAATGGATTTTGCTATAAATTTATCGTGGAAAGAAATAGGGTCTACAGAATATATTTAAAATCTTCTCAAGATAAATTTCCAACTTAACTCAGGCTCCTACTTGAATCGTCGGACTCAGCTTGTGTAGTGCTTTCACGACTCCTTTACTCGCAGTGATTTTTATATGAACAATATGATAAATTGAAGACCATGGAAACCAGAAAATCAAGAATTCGCTATTTTTCTTTTGTCTGCGTACTAGGCTATTATACTATAATCTCGATTATCCCCCCCACCCCCCTTCATCCACAAAATTTCCAGGCAGAATTTTTACAAATTCTCCTATATTAACGAAATTGTTTTAATTTTTTTAATTAATTAACAGTTTCATTTTGACTATTATTAATTAATCATTAAAATTATCTAATTAATATTAATTACTATGATTTAATTATTTTATTTATATTTATTTAATGTACTTAGGTGTACGCTAACTAATGTGCTTAGTTAATGTACGCTCAAGTTCTTGATCTGACTAAAACTGGAGTCTCTGTCTCCATTTGGAGATAATTAGCTCAGTCTCTGTTAGATAAACGGTATGCGTGTAACTTAAACTACCGTGTAACTAAACCCCAAGCAACTTAACCACCGTGGAACTGAACCCCCGTGTAAGTGAACCTCCGTTTAACTAAACTTAGTGAAATTGTACCACCATGCAGATCAATACTATTTAATTAAGCCCCGTTTAATAGAACCCCCATATATTTGAACCCCCGTGAAGTTCCTCCCCCGTGTTATTGAACACTTTCAATTAAACACCTTTGTAACTGAACCCCTTGTAACTGGACCCTCGTGCAACTGAACCTACGTGCACCTGACCCCTGTGAAGCTGAACCCCAGTGCAACTGAACATATGTGCACCTGACACCCATGAAGTAAACCACTTACTGTGGTGCGCAGCGTTACAGCAACGCGTGGCAGGGTCAGCTAGTTATACATAAAATGTTCAGTGACATTTCCCATTGCAAGGATGAATTCATCAGCATCAGAGACACAATCTATTTTTATTAGATATTCCGAAAATTTTGAACACTGCTTTTGGATGCTAGTATGTAGCTTTGCTAATGAATTTGAAGCTATGCTAATGACTACGTTTGCCTTTTCTAGCAGTAGCTTAATTTCAGTGGTTGAATACTTTCTTTTATTTTTTTTTGTACATATCAAAGATAGTATGTAAATTTTCTAAATCTGACTTCATATTTGCTACAGTCCTGGACCTATAAGCCCACTTTTCTCTATAATTTCTTACAAATAAACTGGATAGCATGTTATTAGCCAGAGTTGAGTTGTGTGTGTGGACTGGCTTATGAAGCAGGACATATCAAAAGACTTGGCGCTGGTTTTTTGCTTAGCTCTGACTTTTCTTTATAATTTTTGATGGATAGTTTTTTACTTTTTTTGTAGATTTCATTGCAAGATCAGGCAGAGTTGAGTTATATGAGAATGTTCAGTGATGTTTTTCCGTCATCTTGCGGCATTTTCAAAAATTCTTAAAGAATTTGATGACTTTTTTTGTTTTTCTCTTCTGTTTCTTATAAGAAAAATCAATCCCTTTGTATGATTTCGACATATTGTAAACAGTAACCTTTTCAATGTGATTTCTTTGATACAAATCATCACTCCCGTATTTGGTTCTTTGTTTCCAAGAGACTGATTTAATGTAACTTTGATGATTCTCTTCATTATCTCTATATTTAATATTTTTCTGGATTGATACAGACTTGATGGTCTTCAGGCGATAAGTCGTCATTTTTATATCCATCCAATATACGTTCTGATGCTGATTAGACGTAATTCTTATGGTACTCTTCATTATCTCTTTATTTGATATTTCTTTTGATTGATGTAGACTTGATAGTTCTCATGCGATAGGTCTCATAATTTTTGTATTTATCCTTTATACGTTCTGATGCTGACTTAACGTAATTCCGATCTTACTCTTCATTATCTCTATATTTGATATTTCTCTGGATTGATATAGACTTGATAAACCTCAGGTGATAAAACTCATCATTTTTGAATCTATCCTTTACACATTCTGATTATAACTTAATAGTCTTCAGGTGATAAGTCTCTTCATTTTCGCAACTATCCTTCACACTTTCTGATGCTAACTTGATACTCCTGAGGTGATAAGCCTCATCATTTCTTTATTAGTCCTTCATATGCTCTGAGGATTAACTAATGCGATTCTGAAGATACTCCTCGTCAGTGTTATATTGTTTTAAAACTTGACGTTTTATTTAGTCCTGCTGCTTTCTCAACATGCTTTAAATCTGAGAACATCCTGGTATTTTTCAATGTGGTCCTTCCTTTTTCCAGCACCCTTTTTAGGTTGACTTTCATATCCTTCCTCCTCCCTAAGTCTTCGTTTGTTCTTGTGATACCATTGCAATTGCTGTCTAATTCCCTGTTGAATTAGAGAGATTTTCTTCTTTCTCGCAATATTTGTAACTTAAAAAGCCTAAAAAAAAACGAAAAACTGCAAACGTGAAAAATGATTAGTAAGATTATCCAAACAGAGAATTAAAAAATGTCAAAATCACTTGATGCAACATCTGAAAAAACAAATGAAGCATAATTAGTATTTTTAGAATAAGGTAAAACAAAGAGAAAGGTTTGTATATCGATTACAACATAAAATCCACACAACATCAAATCTAAAACAGCATACTTGCCAAAGCAAAAATTTAAAATATGAACGCAAAAAACTGAAATTATTGTCTACAGTATTCTGAATTCAAAGATGAAACTGATTGTCTGTTGTAGTTAAACGTTTTGTCTAGTTAAAACTAATTGACCTGTAAGTGGACCCAAAGGTGTGCTGACAATGCATACATGATACTACTCAAATGGGATGTACATGAAATATTTAATCTTATGAGAATTAAAACATGGATGTTTTGGTTTATAGTATCCCATTGTACTAGCAAAGCCCTTTGTCTAGTTAAAACTAATTGACCTGTAAGTGGACCCAAAGGTGCTGACAATGCATACATGACACTACTCAAATGGGATGTACATGAAATATTTAATCTTATGAGAATTAAAACATGGATGTTTTGGTTTATAGTATCCCATTGTACTAGCAAAGCCCAATTTTCTTTTACAGTTTCACCAAATAATTTGTAATTATAAGCAGTAGCTTGGCTACAAGCTGACATTGATTCACCTTCTACAGCAGAAAGGGCAAAAAATGTACTTTTTAAAAGAAAAGTCTAATTTCCTTCAGTGCCAGATAAACTTCTGAATATGAGCATCTCTAGACTATAATTCAAAGAAAAACTTGCAATAAAAGAATACTCACTTGAATGGACGGTTTTGAGTATTTCCTCAACCACATACCTTCCGCAACCCCTAAAATTGTTACAGGTGGGTGTATTGAATTGGTTTAGGTTACAGGGGGTTTATTGTCGATAAAATATGGGGGATTCAACTTAAGATGACGTCATGGGAGTAAAATAATTGAGGGACTGACTGAGGACACTGTTAATAATGCTCAATTTTTTTGGTAACAGAATCTTCGTAGGGGTTGATGAGTCTTACTTTATTGCATAGATTTCCTACTGAGTGTTCCTAAAGAAAATAAGAATTATACCTGGTGTCTGGATTTATAAACAAAAACGATATAAAAATGAACAATGAATTTATACAAATTGACTGGTTGATGCACTTCAACAAATTGTGTATTGGAACAAACATAATCTTAGTTTTATAAGCAATATTTTGTTTTTATTAAAGAGTACTTCAGTAACTGAGTTTTGGCATTGACTAACTTAAAAATATTCCTTCTTTTTCATATGTGTTAGCTTGTTATAGGATGTTTGACGTCCCTCTAACCAGAATCTCGCGGTTTCTCAATTTTGGTTTCCCATGAGGAGGAATCGTGTTATTGTGACATTAGCTGACCACAGGTTTAGATTAAAGGGAGATACATCAAGATTTATTTGACGTATGTTCCAATTTATGGAGCATATATTCGGTATATAATTAATATTTGTTTATGAAATTGGTCATGAACTCATGCTGAAGTCACGAGACCGTAAAAGCTAGTTTTTTCATCCTGATATTGGTCTGTTTACTTTTATTATGGTTTTGCTAAATTTTCGCTATTTAGACATCAGGTTGCGAAGTAACAATTTTCAAACCCATAGATTGTAAGAGAATCAAAATGTTTAAAATCACATATCCCTCTCCCTGTCGTAGAATGATGTCCTCATCATTCGGAAAAATTTTTCAAAAAAAATTGTATTGTCCTCAAATTCTGTATTGTTTATTAAGTTCACAAATATTTCCTTCATAGCGTAATTTTTGTTGTTTAAGTCTATACATTTATTTTTGTATTTTATTTTTATTCTAACACCTGGAACTATGATAATTAAGTTAATTTATTGACATAATTTAATACTAGAATGATTATAATCCTACACCTCACATTAATATCACACACTTGAAGACAATTCAGGGTTTACACTATGTATACCTATTTTCAATAATTTGATTTAACTTATCTTTCCATTTGATTCTAGGTATATCAAAATATTAAAGCATAGTAGTCATGGAACTTATATATCATCAATTGGAAACACTCTTCGGTTTTAAAATGTTCTGCACGTCACTACTGTTCTATTCAAATAAGTTTGTCATGCCGATAATCACAGCTGGCACAGTTTTGTCAAAATTTATCCTGAAGTTTGTAATTTTTGTTTCATATTTATGCCCTAATTTTGATCGTGTCCTCTGCCTGTTTCTCTTTTTGATTAGGATAATTAGTGTTTACTCTTCGTTTATTCTTAAACTCTTCACTAGGTTTGTTAAACTTCTAATGTTTCTTATAAATTTGTTAAAGATTTTTTTTTTAGTTATTGTCTTTGAAAGATTCGTTTTAGAAAGATATCAAAACCTTACTCGTATACCTCGTTTCATTTTTACTATTATAATTTATATCATTTAATTATTGGGAATATTTAATTTAATTATAAATTAATTTATTGATTACAAATTATAATTGTAATTTAGATCCCTTATTGTGTCTATCACCGCCACTTCCAAGAGTTGGCTATTTAGCTAGTGGTTTATTTCTGATAAATTTGGCACACTTAGTTTCTTTTGGAGACCAAGGGTTTAGCTCACGGTTTTGGAGGGTGAATTTGGGGCTTTAATTTCTAAGTTTTGGATTACTCTAGGCTCTTTTCTACGGCATTTATTTTGTTAGTAGCTGTTATTTATAAAAGCAGGTTAATTAGCTAAGGAGTGTTGGCGTGGGGATCTTCTGGGGACTGATCTGGAAATGATTTCGTTGTATTTCTTTTTAGGATGTAATTTTTTGAAGTGATTTTACTTTTGTCTGCATCCTTTGTCGCGTGTTTTGACTTTTTACGTTTTAAGAAAATTTTATTTCCATTTAAGCCGTATTCTTGGGCAGTTGGATCATATAGAATTCGTGTATCACAGCGAATTTCATCTAATGTGTAATGAATGCCTTTTCATTTTACACAATTTTGATTTTCTTCAATTTTATAAGACATTTTTGGAGTTTTACACTTGTCTATTAAAAGGATGTCACTTTCAGTTGGGTTCTTACAAAACCAGTAGAGAATATCAAATTTTCGCTTAATCTTCATATCATTAGTTGAAGGCATCTTAAATTTTTTTCCGTTTTGCTAATATATTTGATTTTATTTCTCTTCAAGCGGGTTGATATTTTGGGGTATTGCCCAAGTTCAGTCCATATTTATAGGTGTGGAGTTTAAATTTTCTTAATTAAGGTACCTGATTTCGACAAACAATTCTTTATCACTGTCGTCTTGTATTAATATGGCTGCAGAATAGATAACATTTTCCTTCGCGTCAATTATAGAAATAATTATGTGTCTATAATTGCCTTTGCCATGATTTCGAATGATTAAATAGAGGTACTTGGTTAGGTCGAAATTCAGAAACAGCAATTCAGAAATATTGATGACAGAAACTTTAAAAAAATACAGTGTATAAGAAATTTTCAAACCCTTCCGTCTGTTTGGGTATAGTAAATAACCATAAATCGTTTCGTAAATTGATAAATATTTCTCTTTTGTGCTTCCTAGCAGAATTTCACATGATTGGGAATATCTTGTTACTGTGATTCTTTTAGAAAGAGATCTAGCATACATGACCCTCTTTTTACGTTATAGATGGGTAATATCAGTTGTCAAACTAAGTTTTTAAATGAAACGCGTTCCTTTAATTCCTAGACGTTTGCTAGTAAATATTTTCTTCTGTCCTGATCAATGAGCATATATATTGCTTCTGGTACGATGCTCATGGAGGAGTTAGTCTCTGCAATGTTAATAGGGAAGGTAGATTTTTTATATAAGTCATATATGGACTGTTAATTGATCAGAGGAATTTTTACTACTCTGTTACGGGGGGGGGGTAGTGAAAATAAACGAATTTGGTGGGAACTTTAGCTTAAGGGGGGGGTGGGTTTGCCGTGAGGTACTTCGGACTTTTCTAAGTCTTAGTAGTTTAATGTTGAGGTGAGATATGGGAGCTAAATTATTAACAGAATAGAAAGGTTCTGTAGACAATCCCCAGTAACCAGGGAGACAGAATCATCTCAGTGATGTTCGAGGTCTCCTAAATAGTATAGATTCCCTTGGGACCGTACCTGATGACTAGAGGAACTGTACCTGATGCCCCAGTACATAGACAAAAGATGATCAAGGACAATTAAGTTTTATTTACTTACAGTATACAACTTTGGATAAAACAGCTCCAATAATTTATAGCATGAATATACACTGGAACTTGACTATTATAAAAATTCTCCTGAAACTGAACTACCCACTGCCTGCGTTGAGCTGATATAAGTCTAACGCGATTTCTAAACAACAACTTGGCGGACAGGTTTGGTGACCTGGGCGGTTGACCTCTACCGCTAATGTTACCATACCGCTGGTATTCCTCAATCATGATACTTTGACTAGTTTCCGCACCCAGAAGTTATTGTTGTAACAAGGATTTCCCTTCTGGTTTTGAGTTAAAAAAAGTAAGGTTCAAATAAACCTGTTGGTTGGTTCCAAAAGGAACATTTAACTTGTGTCTAAAGGCACGTAATCCACAAAATATTGAATAACTGCTAAATTTTAGATTCTATAAGACTACTTAATCTTTTTTCTAATTTGAAATTTACTGAAGGGGTATTTTTCTAATTTGAAATTTACTAAAGGGGTATGACTGAGAAATTTAGTCCTGAATTTAAGAGTTTCTAGAGGAGTATGGATGAGAGATTTGGTCCTGTATTTGAGAATTTCTAAGGGGTATGAATGAGAGATTTAGTCCTGAATTTTATAGGGGGGGGGGGGCTGGTCTATATGTTACATATCCCTTTTCCCGTTGTAGATTGATGTCCCCATTAATCAGTCTAATCCCTCTCTTTAAACATTGCATCAATCCTTATTGTCTATAAAAATTTTTTATTCTAATTCCATAACCTTATAATGATGATCTAAAATTTAAGAAATATTTTCCTTCACCTTGTATATATATATGTCTTGCACCTAGCACTAAAAAAATTACATAACAACAGCACTTGACATTAACTGTTATTACACATGAATACCTGGTTCCAATTGTTTGTTTTTATTTGAATTATAAACAATTTTAACTTTTATATTTAATTCTCAATTGATCTCAGGCATTTTAACAATAAAGTTTAAAATATACAACATTATATAAAAAAATTACCCCTGGTACTTTTATTTAATTTAAATTATTAATTCACTATTTGGCACTTTTAATTGTTCATCACTTATTATTTTGGAATATTATTTTCACACCAATCACAATTTTCGTGTCCTTGCCCTATTTACTGATTGAACTAATATAATGTCATTTTCTAATCTATCACCTTTTAGTGTTTTTTGTTGCTTAAAAATTTAGCAATTGTAAAGACTGTCTTGTTTTTACGCTTTTACAAAATGGGAAGTGCGGGACCCGGAATCACCTATCCCCAGCAGTTTAAGTACAAAAGTACCGCCGGTACTACGGCTCTTCCGTCCCGTTCCCGCTCTCTTCTGCATTTTAAGCGTTATCTTTATTGTCTTTAATTCAATCGACTGAGGTAGTATTTAAGACCTTACTTTGTAGTTGATTCCTAAGTTTATAAAACTTGGGTTTAGGATGTTCTGTTCTAAATCTTCATCTAGGTCTGTGACTGCTGATATTGGGTTTCCATATTGAATTAGGTTATCATTTATGGTGTCTTCGTGGGTATGTTGTGATTGTACCCGCTGGCTGGATGTTACGTCTTCTCTAGTCTACGGTGTTCAGTCAGAAAGATGAATATGATTGTAGTAAATAGTTGGTGCTATTTGGGATGTCACTTGGGTGATAGTTGTCTGGTTGAATCAGATGTGCTCTTCGGGCATTCTTCGGTGGTTGATAAATCATGATAGGTGTTTTCCAGTCCTTGACCATGACGTATCGTCGGCCAATGTCAAGAGTATGCCAAATTCTGTAATAAAAAATTTCCAAGCAGAATCATGTTGTCAACACATAAAATGATACTAGCAATACGATAATATGAAGCATTATTATAATGTAAAATTGGCATAATAATAACATAAAATTGCATAATAGTAATATTATTTAAAAATTCAAAGGGAAATTGAAAGTACAATTTCTAATAAGAAATTTTAAATTCTAATAATTCTTCAGGTACATTTGAAGTAAAGTGAGGTATAAGAGGTTATATAATAATTAAGAATATTTTTATGTGTATTACGGTATTACTATGTTATTATGATTACATGTAAATATAAAAACACTGAACAAAAGAGGGTGGTTAAATATAAGATTACATAGAGGTCTTAATTTATTCTGGATCATACTTTAATCCAAATTTTTTTTTTTGAACTTCCAATGCGTGATTAGTCGAAAAGTAATACATTTTGCATCATAGCCTTTCAATCATCACGCCTTGGCATATTTTTAGTTTGGAAATAGAGTAGTAAAATTACAAGAGACGACCTCTTAAGTCTCTTGCACAAAAAAAAAGAAAGGAACGAATTTTTTTGTGCCTGTTGGAGGTCTATATTTACATAAGATTTTCCGCCAAGAGTATTTTTGATGTATATGCCAAAAAGTAATACAGTATATTGCATCATAGCCTTTTAGCTGTTATACACCAACAATATTTCCTACAGTAGGGAAAGGATGTTAACGTACAGGAAAAGACCTCTCAATTTTCCTGTATTCTTACATCCTCCCTGTTAAAAAGGCTTCAATATCATCAGGAGCAGTAGGGTTCAATTGATGCATCTCTTGTCCTTCAATTACATCATTATTTATCCTTTTTCGCTTCATGAGTTTCCCATAAATAATTGTTAGTAGCGCTCTTATTGTTAGTGAAATAAGGAATACCATGAATGTAGTGATTATAATATTATGCCATGAGTTTGGTGAGAACAATCCGTATTGGCTCTCCCCGTATATCAACCTTCGGTCTTCGTCAGTGAATAAGGGTATTTGCATATCTAATGCTTCCTTTATTTTTGTTAATTGCATTGTACCTTTAATCTTTTCTATTTTTGGCCAATTGGATGTTTTAGATTCCTCATCATTTATATTTGGAATTGTGAAGGACAAGTTTATTCCTTGAAAGTTTATTATTTTTGGGCTCATGTCGTTAATGCTGGTTGTGATTAGAGGTGTTTGGACAGTTGTTTCTTTAGTTACAAGTCTGCAACCTTGTTTGATTGTAATAGTTCCAACGTCCTGTAACAATATTTCGGTTCGATAACTGGGGTCAATTTTTTCTGTATTGTTATAGCAGGATAGGGTTCCTACCGTCTTTTTAGGTACTGTAAATAACCATAAATCGTTCCGTAAATTAATGAAAGTTTCTCTTGGTATTTCCTATTAAGGCTTCACAAGAGTCTGGAATATTTTGTTCCTGTGATTCCTTTAGGAACAGATCTAGCATACATGATCCCATCTTTACGTTATATATAGGTAATGTTAGTTGGCAGACCAAATTTTTAAATGACACGCATTATTTTAATTCTTCTGCATTTGCTAGTTGGATTTTCTTCTGTCTTGATCTATTAACATATATTCCGCTTCCGGGACGATGCTCATGAAGGAGTTTGTCTCTTATGTTGATAGGGAAGGTAGATATTTTGTACAGGTCATATATGGATTGCTGATTAATTAATGGAATGGTGACTACTGCAAACAGTTGTTCATTAATCTCGGTGATATGCACCTTTAGTTTGGTATAATATAAAAACAAGTTAGCTACTTCTGGTTTTACTGGTAAGTGGAGACCAAATGTTAAGTGAGTTTTTATTTGGTTTAGGATGTTCTTAAGGTCCGAGGGATCTACTAAGTCGTAAGAAAGGGATCCTCCTGTTAATTCAAATAACGCGAATTCAAATTTACTGACATCAGTAGCTAAGTTCAACAAAGACATGATAACAATATTGAGTGACACCATTGTTAGGCTGGAATCAGAGATTACTCTGTCTACTTCATTTTTTAAATAGTTCATTGTGTTGACTGTTTTTGAGATTTTCTTGGATATGGCCTCAATTTTGTCCTTTTGATAGTTGGCGATACTTGCTTGTATTTTTTGTACATGTAGTGTTGTATTCATGGCTGTGTTGAGCCTTTTAACATTATCTCTTAATATATTTAAATCTTCTTCGGTTGACTAACCGAATAGTCGAGAAGCAAGCTCCCCTACTATTGGGATTAAACTTGTTGATCTTTTATATTTACTCCTCCGGAAAAATACAGGAAGCATCCTGTGTTTTTTGGTGTTTGACATATCAGCAATGTCAGAGCAATGGCTAATTATGTTAAGTTGAAACTTCAAGGACTTGACGAAAGGGCTTTCAGACTGACCCAACAGAAATCCGTTCAAATACTGCTGCTACTAGCATTACCATTATTATTATTAAAGCTACTACTAGCAATACTAATACTAATGAAGTTAATATAAGGTACAACCAATGTGCCAGATGCCGACGACATGTATTCAAGTGCAGGGCGACAACCTGTATTCAGGTATAGGGTGACACGCAGTCAGGAGTGCAACTTTGACACAAGCTTTGACTTGGAGTGAGAATATAAAAGCTTAATGAAGCATTATTTAGCGTCGGAGATCTAGATTGGACATTGATTGACTAGTAACCAATGTTGAACAGAATAAATTATGCGGATTAGAAGGATTGTGGATATGACTTATGGTACGTTTAAAGAACAGGTTAGCAATCTGATATTCTTTTTCGTACACTTGTACGGGGCGACGGCCATTCTTATTATGAAAAAAGGGGCGAAAATTTATAGTCAGGAACAAGGTGAAAAAACACATTCAAGAACAAGGCGACGACATG
This sequence comes from Artemia franciscana, assembly GCF_032884065.1. Taxonomy (NCBI): domain Eukaryota; kingdom Metazoa; phylum Arthropoda; class Branchiopoda; order Anostraca; family Artemiidae; genus Artemia; species Artemia franciscana. The sequence goes on from NW_027062767.1 coordinate 23,197, forward strand.
TAGTCAGGAACAAGTTGACAACATAAAGCCAGGAAAAGGCAAAGATTTGTCGTCAGATACATGGCCTCACTTCTAGTCAGTTACAGGGTGACAACATAAAGTCAAGAACAGGGTGACGACTAAAGTCAGGTGCAGTGAGACGCCATTCAGTCAGAAACGAATTGATGGGATGTCGTCAGATACAGGGGACGATTTACAGTCTAGGACAGGCCAAGGCAAGCTATCAGGTACAGGGTGACGATATACAGGACATCCTCTATGGGGGGAGGGTAATGTTACATATATTTATGCCAAACAAGGGGTTATGGTATTTTGGAATGATGTTTTTTATTCTAGTTGAAGATGAACAGAATATTTTGTGTGTGGTAGTTTCTTTGTTATCAGTAGTGTCAGAGTCAGTTTTGAATAAAGGAAGCACAAAAAAATCTGATTAGTTCTAAGTTCTACTTTGGAAAAATGGGTGCATGTAAACAACCAATTTCAAAGATGTCGGTGCATACAAGAATCTTCAGTAGAATTATGATCGATATAATGAAAAAACAAACGTCAGATTCATATATTCAATTATAGGCTATGCAATGAAAGAAGGTGGACGAGCCTCATCACTGTTGTTTTGAGTCCTGTCCCACCTAGTAGAAACTGACCAGAAGTTAGTACTTGCGTTCATCATTCATCTGTTCAAATTCATCTGCATCATCATTTTGTACTGCAATGGCACATTTTATGTACAATTTCATGTCGTCGGTAGTTACATGCAGCAGCTTCCTTTTCTTGTTCTGTTAGAACTAGAAATATGATTTTATTAATACTTTGTCCTTTTCTGTTATATCTATACAAATTAATTAATCCTTTTTAATGCAAATATACCAAATATTCCCATATTTGAAATACAACGAGCAAATAAAGCTTACATACCTCTGGAATTAGGATTTCTATGCCAAATGCTAATCCCAAGGATAAATATACCGCCAATGGGTTTCCATTAAACTCATCATCATACACAAACATCAATATCTGATATACTTTTACAAACAAATTCAGAGCATAAACGAAATTTCTGAATGATTTGTTGACTTTGACTTTTAATATGTCCTTGATTTTTCCTTCTTCATCTGCATCATCATTTTGTACTGCAATGGCACATTTTATGTACAATTTCATGTCGTCGGTAGTTACATGCAGCTTCCTTTTCTTGTTCTGTTAGAACTAGAAATATGATTTTATTAATACTTTGTCCTTTTCTGTTATATCTATACAAATTAATTAATCCTTTTTAATGCAAATATACCAAATATTCCCATATTTGAAATACAACGAGCAAATAAAGCTTACATACCTCTGGAATTAGGATTTCTATGCCAAATGCTAATCCCAAGGATAAATATACCGCCAATGGGTTTCCATTAAACTCATCATCATACACAAACATCAATATCTGATATACTTTTACAAACAAATTCAGAGCATAAACGAAATTTCTGAATGATTAGTTGACTTTGACTTTTAATATGTCGTTGATTTTTCCTTCTTCATCTGCATCATCATTTTGTACTGCAATGGCACATTTTATGTACAATTTCATGTCGTCGGTAGAGATGATCACATTTAATATTGTATTTAATAGCGTTAATACGAACAATAAAATAAGAAGAAACCATGATACCCATCTGGGGTAAAGATGTTTTACTTCAGCTTCTTTCCTGAAAGATAGACCTCAGAATCAATTTACAGGAAAGTCAAATTCGCTTATTTTCCAAGATTACTTGAAAGATCTGTCGGTCACACGCTTATTTTCCAAGATTACTTGAAAGATCTGTCGGTAGGGTTCATATTCAGAGTTTGGATGGATAGTATTAAATTCGACACTGGTGAAAAAAGTGAGTTATGCTCAACGAGCGTAGGAGGGGTTGGGAACAGACTGTTTGGAATCACTATGCTAAAGCACTGTGATACTGTTAAATAGTTGAAGCACTGTTAAATTTTACAAATAAGCAATAAAGATGTAAAGGATTCACTATTATGATCTATAGCTGCAGTATTATGTAGCAACTAAAAATTTTATCCCCTCTATAGGAATAAAAAATTTGAAGGCACACGCTAAATGCACATTAATATTGTGCATCATTTTTCCTTTTTTTGTATTTTTGTCCCTTCAGGAATTGTCCAATTAATATTAAAATAGTTTTTGTATTTCTGTATTGAATAGTTCAAATAACGCTTCCAACCTTTGTCTATATAATATGAGGAATGCCTGATGAGTTGATATTTTATGAGTATTTTCCATGGTTAATTCCGGGAGGGGTTCTAGTTCATTCTTTGCTGGTTCATCAGCCATGGCCAGTCGTGCGCAAGTTTTTTTTACCGTCTATAGTCCAACATTCTCTCCAGTGATTTTCATCTTGGCATTTTTTGTCTCCTTCCATGCATTGTGTTCTGCCATAATCGGTGTCGAAAGGGATTTGCCCTCTAACTTGTATTCTTCCTCTCTTCGTTGACGTCCATATCCAGCTAGTTGATCGATATGGTTGCCTTACTGTTATTAAAATTTCATCGTTGTTATTTGGCATTAGTACACCTGGGATAGTTTCTGTAGTAACTTCTGACATTGAGGTGTCTAACTCTATTGGTTGTGTGTCAGTAGTTGTGGGGTTTGACGTGGGGAATGTTTCTTCCACTTCTGTTATTGGGGTATGTTCAGTTTCGATTGTTGTTTGAGTAAATTAAGTTTCTGCTGTGGTTTCCTCGTTCTGAATATCGTACTTCCAGAAGGTAGTCGTTTCATATTTCTTTGAGGTGCTTTTAGAGATTTCCATTAATTCGTTTGTGTTTTCTTTGGTATTAGAAGTAAGATGTGGAATATGGGAGGTCGTGTTGATTTTGGTAGCTTCCGTTGTAACGTTTATTATTCTTCAAAAGTATTGACATTTAAATTTGTATTTCGGTTTGCTGGTACCATTAGTGGAATTTGATCCTACTTCAATATTTTCTATACCCCTTATTATCGCTGGTATTTTATTTGTTCGTGTTACAAGGTCAGATACAATGTTTGTTGTTTGGGTTTCAATTGCAGCGGTTTGTTGTGTGTTTGGGGAAATATTTATTATGTCTCTCGTTTCAACTTCTGTTGGCTTTATTTCAGACAAATTTATTTCTTCTTGTACGGGTTTTTCTCAGCCTTCTTAGCTTGTTTTGGTCCATTCATAGTTCTTTGAAGAAATTCCATACTGTTGGCAATTCGTTTAATAATGCATATTGTCCATCGTAAAATTCTTTTTGTCTAAGTTGGGTCTTCATTGGTTTAATTACATTTTGGGTCTCTTTATCGGTATCTGAGTTTTGGTTTTCGTTAATTGATCTTTTTTTCTTTTTTCAATGGCTTTTCCGAGTCCTATAGCTATCATTTTCGGCCATTTTTGCATCAAAATCATCAACTATTTTCTTTATTTTGACTTTGGGATAGGTAGGGGATGGTATATCTTTCTTCTCTTTGTGGTTGCTTTGGCTTGCTTGCAGTCCCTTGTCTGATCTTAAGAATTAAAAAAAATTTTCTCGAGTCTTATAACTTGTTGGAACAATGTTTCAAATGGTTTAGGGTCTAACTTGATGAATATTTTCCAAGCGTTGTTACTAATTAGAAGTGAATTTTCGTGTTTGAACTTTATCCCATGTTATACGATATCTTGTGTATGGGTACTTATTCACATGGTCATCAAAAATGTTAAGAACATCATTTCTTATGCAACGAGTATCGTTGCAGCGGTTGGCAGAACAGTTGGTAGAAAGGCTCAATCCTAAAGCACCGACAAAAAAACGAACAAATGGTGTCTATTATTCGGCTTATCAGATGTGCCATGTAAAGAGGAAAGAGGCGGCAAAAGACCTAATCAAGAAAAAATAATGGTTTAGTGTTTAAAGATTATTGACGGATTTATAAAATTAGCCATTATAACATCTAACTCATGCTTAGACACATTGTATTGCAAGTTAGACTTTACTGAGCACCAAGTGACCAGCTCCACAATTTTACTCAGCTCATAGCCAACATCAATTGGAAACGAAGTGTAGAAAAACTAATCTTGACAAAAAAAAGACTTAGTATTTAAAGATTATTGACGATTTTATAACATAAGATTTGTTATACGAAGACATGCTATAGACTAAATATATAATAACATAAACTAATCATATTTAAGTTCAATAATTTGATTATTTACATCTATATAAACTCAAGGCATAAGGATCAGGGCAGAGTAACTCCAAAAAGTATTATATTTCTATATATCTATTATATTATGAGAATGATGCATTTTGAGAAGAGTTGACGTTCTTGTGTGTGTGTGTTTGGGGGGGGGGGGATAGGAGGGGAGATATCAACAAAGACCCGGTCCCCCTACATGTATAATAACATTACAAATGATGTTCGAGTTCAATCACTTATCATTCACATATACGTATATATATTTGACCAGGCCCATAGGGATACAATCTCGAAAAAGTGGGCCCTGGCACAATTCAATGCAGTGCCGATCCCTCACACACTCATCCTTCCTAGTCTATTTAAATCCTCACTCTTTCCACCCTCCAGGGAACAGTCATCTCCCTTTCATCTTTACTTATAGCATCCTCCTACACCAATCCCAGACGACCTACTTTCTGTAAAACCCTACTCTGTTGGCCAAAAAAACAATCTTCGGCATTCTGCAGTCCTTCCTCAGTACAACGTGCCCTAACTACCTCAACCTTTCATTCATTAAATAAAAAAAACAATTTTTCAACTGAAAGTAAGGAGCGACATTAAAACTAAAACGAATAGAAATTACTTCGTATACGAAAGGGGCTGCTTCCTCATCAACGCTCCACTCTTTACGCTAAAGTTTGACTATTTCTCTAAACTTTTCTTTTTAAAACAGTAAAAAAAAACTTCAGCTTAAAGAGCGGGGCGTTGATGAGGAAGCATCCTGTGTTTTTTGGTGTTTGACATATCAGCAATGTCAGAGCAATGGCTAATTATGTTAAGTTGAAACTTCAAGGACTTGACGAGAGGGCTTTTAGACTGACCCAACAGAAATCCGTTCAAATACTGCTGCTACTAGCATTACCATTATTATTATTAAAGCTACTACTAGCAAAAGCTACTGCTAGCAATACTAATACTAATACTAATGAAGTTAATATAAGGTACAACCAATGTGCCAGATGCCGACGACATGTATTCAAGTGCAGGGCGACAACCTGTATTCAGGTATAGGGTGACACGCAGTCAGGAGTGCAACTTTGACACAAGCTTTGACTTGGAGTGAGGATATAAAAGCTTAATGAAGCATTATTTAGCGTCGAAGATCTAGATTGGACATTGATTGACTAGTAACCAATGTTGAACAGAATAAATTATGCGGATTAGAAGGAATATGGATATGACTTATGGTACGTTTAAAGAACAGGTTAGCAATCTGACATTCTTTTTCGTACACTTGTACGGGGCGACGGCCATTCTTATTATGAAAAAAAGGGGCGAAAATTTATAGTCAGGAACAAGGTGAAAAAACACATTCAAGAACAAGGCGACGACATGTAGTCAGGAACAAGTTGACAACATAAAGCCAGGAAAAGGCAAAGATTTGTCGTCAGATACATGGCCTCACTTCTAGTCAGTTACAGGGTGACAACATAAAGTCAAGAACAGGGTGACGACTAAAGTCAGGTGCAGTGAGACGCCATTCAGTCAGAAACGAATTGATGGGATGTCGTCAGATACAGGGGACGATTTACAGTCTAGGACAGGCCAAGGCAAGCTATCAGGTACAGGGTGACGATATACAGGACTATGCCAAACAAGGGGTTATGATATTTTGGAATGATGTTTTTTATTCTAGTTGAAGATGAACAGAATATTTTGTGTGTGGTAGTTTCTTTGTTATCAGTAGTGTCAGAGTCAGTTTTGAATAAAGGAAGCACAAAAAAATCTGATTAGTTCTAAGTTCTACTTTGGAAAAATGGGTGCATGTAAACAACCAATTTCAAAGATGTCGGTGCATACAAGAATCTTCAGTAGAATTATGATCGATATAATGAAAAAACAAACGTCAGATTTATATATTCAATTATAGGCTATGCAATGAAAGAAGTTGGACGAGCCTCATCACTGTTGTTTTGAGTTCTGTCCCACCTAGTAGAAACTGACCAGAAGTTAGTACTTGCGTTAACATGCAGCTTCCTTTTCTTGTTCTGTTAGAAATAGAAATATGATTTTATTAATACTTTGTCCTTTTCTGTTACATCTATACAAATTAATTAATCCCTTTTAATGCAAATATACCAAATATTCCCATATTTGAAATACAACGAGCAAATAAAGCTTACATACCTCTGGAATTAGGATTTCTATGCCAAATGCTAATCCCAAGGATAAATATACCGCCAATGGGTTTCCATTAAACTCATCATCATAGACAAACATCAATATCTGACATACTTTTACAAACAAATTCAGAGCATAAACAAAAATTCTGAATCCTTTGTTGAATTTGACTTTTAATATGTCCTTGATTTTTTGTTCCTCATCTGCATCATTATTTTGTATTGCAATGGCACATTTCATGTATGATTTCATGTCGTCGGTAGAGATGATCCATCCATTTAATATTGTATTTAATAGCGTTAATATGAACAATAAAATAAGAAAAAACCATGATACCCATCTGGGTAAATATGTTTTACTTCAGCTTCTTTCCTGAAAGATAGACCTCAGAATCAATTTACAGGAAAGTCAAATTCGCTTATTTTCCAAGATTACTTGAAAGGTCTGTCGGTTGGGTTCATATTCAGAGTTAGGATGGATAGTATTAAATTCGACACTGGTGAAAAAAGTGAGTTATGCTCAACGAGCGTAGGAGGGGTTGGGAACAGACTGTTTGGAATCACTATGCTAAAGCACTGTGATACTGTTAAATAGTTGAAGCACTGTTAAATTTTACAAATAAGCAATAAAGATGTAAAGGATTCACTATTATGATCTATAGCTGCAGTATTATGTAGCAACTAAAATTTTTATCCCCTCTATAGGAATAAAAAAATTTGAAGGCACACGCTAAATGCACATTAATATTGTGCATCATTTTTCCTTTTTTTGTATTTTTGTCCCTTCAGGAATTGTCCAATTAATATTAAAATAGTTTTTTGTATTTCTGTATTGAATAGTTCAAATAACGCTTCCAACCTTTGTCTATATAATATGAGGAATGCCTGATGAGTTGATATTTTATGAGCATTTTCCATGGTTAATTCCGGGAGGGGTTCTAGTTCATTCTTTGCTGGTTCATCAGCCATGGCCAGTCGGGCGCAAGTTTTTTTTACCGTCTATAGTCCAACATTCTCTCCAGTGATTTTTATCTTGGCATTTTTTGTCTCCTTCCATGCATTGTGTTCTGCCATAATCGGTGTCGAAAGAGATTTGCCCTCTAACTTGTATTCTTCCTCTCTTCGTTGACGTCCATATCCAGCTAGTTGATCGATATGGTTGCCTTACTGTTATTAAAATTTCATCGTTGTTATTTGGCATTAGTACACCTGGGATAGTTTCTGTAGTAACTTCTGACATTGAGGTGTCTAACTCTATTGGTTGTGTGTCAGTAGTTGTGGGGTTTGACGTGGGGAATGTTTCTTCCACTTCTGTTATTGGGGTATGTTCAGTGTCGATTGTTGTTGGAGTAACTTAAGTTTCTTCTGTAATTTCCTTGTTCTGAATATCGTACTTCCAGAAGGTAGTCGTTTCATATTTCTTTGAGGTGCTTTTAGAGATTTCCATTAATTCGTTTGTGTTTTCTTTGGTATTAGAAGTAAGATGTGGAATATGGGAGGTCGTGTTGATTTTGGTAGCTTCCGTTGTAACGTTTATTATTCTTCAAAAGTATTGACATTTATATTTGTATTTCGGTTTGCTGGTACCATTAGTGGAATTTGATCCTACTTCAATATTTTCTATACCCCTTATTATCGCTGGTATTTTATTTGTTCGTGTTACAAGGTCAGATACAATGTTTGTTGTTTGGGTTTCAATTACAGCGGTTTGTTGTGTGTTTGGGGAAATATTTATTATGTCTCTCGTCTCAACTTCTGTTGGCTTTATTTCAGACAATTTTATTTCTTCTTGTACGGGTTTGTTCTCAGCCTTCTTAGCTTGTTTTGGTCCATTCCATAGTTCTTTGAAGAAATTCCATACTGTTGGCAATTCGTTTAATAATGCATATTGTCCATCGTAAAATTCTCTTTGTCTAAGTTGGGTCTTCATTGGTTTAATTACATTTTGGGTCTCTTTATCGGTATCTGAGTTTTGGTTTTCGTTAATTGATCTTTTTTTTCTTTTTTCAATGGCTTTTCCGAGTCCTATAGCTATCAATTTCTGCCATTTTTGCATCAAAATCATCAACTATTTTCTTTATTTTGACTTTGGGATAGGTAGGGGATGGTATATCTTTCTTCTCTTTGTGGTTGCTTTGGCTTGCTTGCAGTCCCTTGTCTGATCTTAAGAATTGAAAAAATTTTCTCGAGTCTTATAACTTGTTGGAACAATGTTTCAAATGGTTTAGGGTCTAACTTGATGAATATTTTCCAAGCGTTGTTACTAGTTAGAAGTGAATTTTCGTGTTTGAATATTATCCCATGTTATACCATATCTTGTGTATGGGTACTTATTCACATGGTCATCAAAAATGTTAAGAACATCATTTCTTATGCAACGAGTATCGTTGCAGCGGTTGGCAGAACAGTTGGTAGAAAGGCTCAATCCTAAAGCACCGACAAAAAAACGAACAAATGGTGTCTATTATTCGGCTTATCAGATGTGCCATGTAAAGAGGAAAGAGGCGGCAAAAGACCTAATCAAGAAAAAATAATGGTTTAGTGTTTAAAGATTATTGACGGATTTATAAAATTAGCCATTATAACATCTAACTCATGCTTAGACACATTGTATTGCAAGTTAGACTTTACTGAGCACCAAGTGACCAGCTCTACAATTTTACTCAGCTCATAGCCAACATCAATTGGAAACGAAGTGTAGAAAAACTAATCTTGACAAAAAAAATACTTAGTATTTAAAGATTATTGACGATTTTATAACATAAGATTTGTTATACGAAGACATGCTATAGGCTAAATATATAATAACATAAACTAATCATATTTAAGTTCAATAATTTGATTATTTACATCTATATAAACTCAAGGCATAAGGATCAGGGCAGAGTAACTCCAAAAAGTATTATATTTCTATATATCTATTATATTATGAGAATGATGCATTTTGAGAAGAGTTGACGTTCTTGTGTGTGTGTGTTTGGGGGGGGGGGATAGGAGCGGAGATATCAACAAAGACCCGGTCCCCCTACATGTATAATAACATTACAAATGATGTTCAAGTTCAATCACTTATCATTCACATATACGTATATATATTTGACCAGGCCCATAGGGATACAATCTCGAAAAAGTGGGCCCTGGCACAATTCAATGCAGCGCCGATCCCTCACACACTCATCCTTCCTAGTCTATTTAAATCCTCACTCTTTCCACCCTCCAGGGAACAGCCATCTCCCTTTCATCTTTACTTATAGCATCCTCCTACACCAATCCCAGACGACCTACTTTCTGTAAAACCCTACTCTGTTGGCCAAAAAAACAATCTTCGTCATTCTGCAGTCCTTCCTCAGTACAACGTGCCCTAACTACCTCAACCTTTCAGTCATTAAATAAAAAAAAAACAATTTTTCAACTGAAAGTAAGGAGCGACATTAAAACTTAAAACGAATAGAAATTACTTCGTATAAAAAAGGGGCTGCTTCCTCATCAACGCTCCGCTCTTTACGCTAAAGTTTGACTATTTCTCTAAACTCTTCTTTTTAAAACAGTTAAAACAAACTTTAGCTTAAAGAGCGGGGCGTTGATGAGGAAGCATCCTGTGTTTTTTGGTGTTTGACATATCAGCAATGTCAGAGCAATGGCTAATTATGTTAAGTTGAAACTTCAAGGACTTGACGAGAGGGCTTTTAGACTGACCCAACAGAAATCCGTTCAAATACTGCTGCTACTAGCATTACCATTATTATTATTAAAGCTACTACTAGCAATACTAATACTAATGAAGTTAATATAAGGTACAACCAATGTGCCAGATGCCGACGACATGTATTCAAGTGCAGGGCGACAACCTGTATTCAGGTATAGGGTGACACGCAGTCAGGAGTGCAACTTTGACACAAGCTTTGACTTGGAGTGAGGATATAAAAGCTTAATGAAGCATTATTTAGCGTCGAAGATCTAGATTGGACATTGATTGACTAGTAACCAATGTTGAACAGAATAAATTATGCGGATTAGAAGGATTGTGGATATGACTTATGGTACGTTTAAAGAACAGGTTAGCAATCTGACATTCTTTTTCGTACACTTGTACGGGGCGACGGCCATTCTTATTATGAAAAAAAGGGGCGAAAATTTATAGTCAGGAACAAGGTGAAAAAACACATTCAAGAACAAGGCGACGACATGTAGTCAGGAACAAGTTGACAACATAAAGCCAGGAAAAGGCAAAGATTTGTCGTCAGATACATGGCCTCACTTCTAGTCAGTTACAGGGTGACAACATAAAGTCAAGAACAGGGTGACGACTAAAGTCAGGTGCACTGAGACGCCATTCAGTCAGAAACGAATTGATGGGATGTCGTCAGATACAGGGGACGATTTACATTCTAGGACAGGCCAAGGCAGGCTATCAGGTACAGGGTGACGATATACAGGACATCCTCTATGGGGGGAGGGTAATATTACATATATTTATGCCAAACAAGGGGTTATGATATTTTGGAATGATGTTTTTTATTCTAGTTGAAGATGAACAGAATATTTTGTGTGTGGTAGTTTCTTTGTTATCAGTAGTGTCAGAGTCAGTTTTGAATAAAGGAAGCACATAAAAATCTGATTAGTTCTAAGTTCTACTTTGGAAAAATGGGTGCATGTAAACAACCAATTTCAAAGATGTCGGTGCATACAAGAATCTTCAGTAGAATTATGATCGATATAATGAAAAAACAAACGTCAGATTTATATATTCAATTATAGGCTATGCAATGAAAGAAGGTGGACGAGCCTCATCACTGTTGTTTTGAGTCCTGTCCCACCTAGTAGAAACTGACCAGAAGTTAGTACTTGAGTTGACATGCAGCTTTCTTTTCTTGTTCTGTTAGAACAAGAAATATGATTTTATTAATACTTTGTCCTTTTCTGTTATACCGATACAAATTAATTAATCCTTTTTTAAAGCAAATATACAAAACATTCTCATAGTTTAAATACAATGAGCAAATAAAGTTTACATACCTGTGGAATTAACATTTCGATCACAAATGTCAGAAAAAAAGATGAAAGAACAGAAAAAGGATGTTCCTTAAAAATAGGGTCATAGGCGAAAAACCATGTTTTCAAGGTTGTTAAGAGAACATTCGCAATGACGATGCTGATCTGAAATACTTTTCCCTTTAATCGTAGGATTGATTTTATTTTTCCGGCATCTTCATATTTCTTCATCTTCATATTCAGCATAAAGTGCAGCTCCCAATCACTCAATTTCAATATGCATTCAATAGTGACTATAGAACTAGAAATATGATTTTATTAATACTTTGTCCTTTTCTGTTATATCTATAAAAATTAATTAATCCTTTTTAATGCAAATATACCAAATATTCTCATATTTGAAATACAACGAGCAAATAAAGCTTACATACCTCTGGAATTAGGATTTCTATGCCAAATGCTAATCCCAAGGATAAATATACCGCCAATGGGTTTCCATTAAACTCATCATCATAGACAAACATCAATATCTGACATACTTTTACAAACAAATTCAGAGCATAAACGAAAATTCTGAATCCTTTGTTGAATTTGACTTTTAATATGTCCTTGATTTTTCGTTCTTCATCTGCATCATTATTTTGTATTGCAATGGCACATTTCACGTATGATTTCATGTCGTCGGTAGAGATGATCCATCCATTTAATATTGTATTTAATAGCGTTAATATGAACAATAAAATAAGAAAAAACCATGATACCCATCTGGGGTAAATATGTTTTACTTCAGCTTCTTTCCTGAAAGATAGACCTCAGAATCAATTTACAGGAAAGTCAAATTCGCTTATTTTCCAAGATTACTTGAAAGATCTGTCGGTAGGGTTCATATTCAGAGTTAGGATGGATAGTATTAAATTCGACACTGGTGAAAAAAGTGAGTTATGCTCAACGAGCATAGGAGGGGTTGGGAACAGACTGTTTGGAATCACTATGCTAAAGCACTGTGATACTGTTAAATAGTTGAACCACTGTTAAATTTTACAAATAAGCAATAAAGATGTAAAGGATTCACTATTATGATCTATAGCTGCAGTATTATGTAGCAACTAAAAATTTTATCCCCTCTATAGGAATAAAAAATTTGAAGGCACATGCTAAATGCACATGAATATTGTGCATCATTTTTCCCTTTTTTGTATTTTTGTCCCTTCAGGAATTGTCCAATTAATATTAAAATATTTTTTGTATTTCTGTATTGAATAGTTCAAATAACGCTTCCAACCTTTGTCTATATAATATGAGGAATGCCTGATGAGTTGATATTTTATGAGCATTTTCCATGGTTAATTCCGGGAGGGGTTCTAGTTCATTCTTTGCTGGTTCATCAGCCATGACCAGTCGTGCGCAAGTTTTTTTTACCGTCTATAGTCCAACATTCTCTCCAGTGATTTTCATCTTGGCATTTTTGTCTCCTTCCATGCATTGTGTTCTGCCATAATCGGTGTCGAAAGGGATTTGCCCTCTAACTTGTATTCTTCCTCTCTTCATTGAGTCCATATCCAGCTAGTTGATCGATATGGTTGCCTTACTGTTATTAAAATTTCATCGTTGTTATTTGGCATTAGTACACCTGGGATAGTTTCTGTAGTAACTTCTGACATTGAGGTGTCTAACTCTATTGGTTGTGTGTCAGTAGTTGTGGGGTTTGACGTGGGGAATGTTTCTTCCACTTCTGTTATTGGGGTATGTTCAGTTTCGATTGTTGTTGGAGTAAATTAAGTTTCTGCTGTGGTTTCGTCGTTCTGAATATCGTACTTCCAGAAGGTAGTCGTTTATTATTTCTTTGAGGTGCTTTTAGAGATTTCCATTAATTCCTTTGTGTTTTCTTTGGTATTAGAAGTAAGATGTGGAATATGGGAGGTCGTGTTGATTTTGGTAGCTTCCGTTGTAACGTTTACTCTTCTTCAAAAGTATTGACATTTAAATTTGTATTTCGGTTTGCTGGTACCATTAGTGGAATTTGATCCTACTTCAATATTTTCTATACCCCTTTTTATCGCTGGTATTTTATTTGTTCGTGTTACAAGGTCAGATACAATGTTTGTTGTTTGGGTTTCAATTGCAGCGGTTTGTTGTTTGGGGAAATATTTATTATGTCTCTCGTTTCAACTTCTGTTGGCTTTATTTCAGACAAGTTTATTTCTTCTTGTACGGGTTTGTTCTCAGCCTTCTTAGCTTGTTTTGGTCCATTCCATAATTCTTTGAAGAAATTCCATACTGTTGGCAATTTGTTTAATAATGCATATTGTCCATCGTAAAGTTCTCTTTGTCTAAGTTGGGTCTTCATTGGTTTAATTACATTTTGGGTCTCTTTATCGGTATCTGAGTTTTGGTTTTCGTTAATTGATCTTTTTTTTCTTTTTTCAATGGCTTTTCCGAGTCTTATAGCTATCAATTTCGGCCATTTTTGCATCAAAATCATCAACTATTTTCTTTATTTTGACTTTGGGATAGGTAGGGGATGGTATATCTTTCTTCTCTTTGTGGTTGCTTTGGCTTGCTTGCAGTCCCTTGTCTGATCTTAAGAATTGAAAAAATTTTTCTCGAGTCTTATAACTTGTTGGAACAATGTTTCAAATGGTTTAGGGTCTAACTTGATGAATATTTTCCAAGCGTTGTTACTAGTTAGAAGTGAATTTTCGTGTTTGAATATTATCCCGTGTTATACGATATCTTGTGTATGGGTACTTATTCACATGGTCATCAAAAATGTTAAGAACATCATTTCATATGCAACGAGTATCGTTGCAGCGGTTGGCAGAACAGTTGGTAGAAAGGCTCAATTCTAAAGCACCGACAAAAAAACGAACAAATGGTGTCTATTATTCGGCTTATCAGATGTGCCATGTAAAGAGGAAAGAGGCGGCAAAAGACCTAATCAAGAAAAAATAATGGTTTAGTGTTTAAAGATTATTGACGGATTTATAAAATTAGCCATTATAACATCTAACTCATGCTTAGACACATTGTATTGCAAGTTAGACTTTACTGAGCACCAAGTGACCAGCTCCACAATTTTACTCAGCTCATAGCCAACATCAATTGGAAACGAAGTGTAGAAAAACTAATCTTGACAAAAAAAAGACTTAGTATTTAAAGATTATTGACGATTTTATAACATAAGTTTTGTTATACGAAGACATGCTATAGGCTAAATATATAATAACATAAACTAATCATATTTAAGTTCAATAATTTGATTATTTACATCTATATAAACTCAAGGCATAAGGATCAGGGCAGAGTAACTCCAAAAAGTATTATATTTCTATATATCTATTATATTATGAGAATGATGCATTTTGAGAAGAGTTGACGTTCTTGTGTGTGTGTGTGTGTGGGGGGGGGATAGGAGGGGAGATATCAACAAAGACCCGGTCTCCCTACATGTATAATAACATTACAAATGATGTTCGAGTTCAATCACTTATCATTCACATATACGTATATATATTTGACCAGGCCCATAGGGATACAATCTCGAAAAAGTGGGCCCTGGCACAATTCAATGCAGCGCCGATCCCTCACACACTCATCCTTCCTAGTCTATTTAAATCCTCATTCTTTCCACCCTCCAGGGAACAGTCATCTCCCTTTCATCTTTACTTATAGCATCCTCCTACACCAATCCCAGACGACCTACTTTCTGTAAAACCCTACTCTGTTGGCCAAAAAAACAATCTTCGTCATTCTGCAGTCCTTCCTCAGTACAACGTGCCCTAACTACCTCAACCTTTCAGTCATTAAATAAAAAAAAAAACAATTTTTCAACTGAAAGTAAATTTTCAACTTTCGTATACTTCGTATACGAAAGGGGCTGCTTCCTCATCAACGCTCCACTCTTTACGCTAAAGTTTGACTATTTCTCTAAACTTTTCTTTTTAAACAGTAAAAAAAAACTTTAGCTTAAAGAGCGGGGCGTTGATGCGGAAGCATCCTGTGTTTTTTGGTGTTTGACATATCAGCAATGTCAGAGCAATGGCTAATTATGTTAAGTTGAAACTTCAAGGACTTGACGAGAGGGCTTTTAGACTGACCCAACAGAAATCCGTTCAAATACTGCTGCTACTAGCATTACCATTATTATTATTAAAGCTACTACTAGCAATACTAATACTAATGAAGTTAATATAAGGTACAACCAATGTGCCAGATGCCGACGACATGTATTCAAGTGCAGGGCGACAACCTGTATTCAGGTATAGGGTGACACGCAGTCAGGAGTGCAACTTTGACACAAGCTTTGACTTGGAGTGAGGATATAAAAGCTTAATGAAGCATCATTTAGCGTCGAAGATCTAGATTGGACATTGATTGACTAGTAACCAATGTTGAACAGAATAAATTATGCGGATTAGAAGGATTGTGGATATGACTTATGGTACGTTTAAAGAACAGGTTAGCAATCTGACATTCTTTTTCGTACACTTGTACGGGGCGAGGGCCATTCTTATTATGAAAAAAAGGGGCGAAAATTTATAGTCAGGAACAAGGTGAAAAAACACATTCAAGAACAAGGCGACGACTTGTAGTCAGGAACAAGTTGACAACATAAAGCCAGGAAAAGGCAAAGATTTGTCGTCAGATACATGGCCTCACTTCTAGTCAGTTACAGGGTGACAACATAAAGTCAAGAACAGGGTGACGACTAAAGTCAGGTGCAGTGAGACGCCATTCAGTCAGAAACGAATTGATGGGATGTCGTCAGATACAGGGGACGATTTACAGTCTAGGACAGGCCAAGGCAAGCTATCAGGTACAGGGTGACGATATACAGGACATCCTCTATGGGGGGAGGGTAATATTACATATATTTATGCCAAACAAGGGGTTATGATATTTTGGAATGATGTTTTTTATTCTAGTTGAAGATGAAAAGAATATTTTGTGTGTGGTAGTTTCTTTGTTATCAGTAGTGTCAGAGTCAGTTTTGAATAAAGGAAGCACAAAAAAATCTGATTAGTTCTAAGTTCTACTTTGGAAAAATGGGTGCATGTAAACAACCAATTTCAAAGATGTCGGTGCATACAAGAATCTTCAGTAGAATTATGATCGATATAATGAAAAAACAAACGTCAGATTTATATATTCAATTATAGGCTATGCAATGAAAGAAGGTGGACGAGCCTCATCACTGTTGTTTTGAGTCCTGTCCCACCTAGTAGAAACTGACCAGAAGTTAGTACTTGCGTTAACATGCAGCTTCCTTTTCTTGTTCTGTTAGAACTAGAAATATGATTTTATTAATACTTTGTCCTTTTCTGTTATATCTATACAAATTAATTAATCCTTTTTAATGCAAATATACCAAATATTCCCATATTTGAAATACAACGAGCAAATTAAGCTTACATACCTCTGGAATTAGGATTTCTATGCCAAATGCTAATCCCAAGGATAAATATACCGCCAATGGGTTTCCATTAAACTCATCATCATAGACAAACATCAATATCTGACATACTTTTACAAACAAATTCAGAGCATAAACGAAAATTCTGAATCCTTTGTTGAATTTGACTTAATATGTCCTTGATTTTTCGTTCTTCATCTGCATCATTATTTTGTATTGCAATGGCACATTTCATGTATGATTTCATGTCGTCGGTAGAGATGATCCATCCATTTAATATTGCATTTAATAGCGTTAATATGAACAATAAAATAAGAAAAAAACCATGATACCCATCTGGCGTAAATATGTTTTACTTCAGCTTCTTTCCTGAAAGATAGACCTCAGAATCAATTTACAGGAAAGTCAAATTCGCTTATTTTCCAAGATTACTTGAAAGATCTGTCGGTAGGGTCCATATTCAGAGTTAGGATGGATAGTATTAAATTCGACACTGGTGAAAAAAGTGAGTTATGCTCAACGAGCGTAGGAGGGGTTGGGAACAGACTGTTTGGAATCACTATGCTAAAGCACTGTGATACTGTTAAATAGTTGAACCACTGTTAAATTTTACAAATAAGCAATAAAGATGTAAAGGATTCACTATTATGATCTATAGCTGCAGTATTATGTAGCAACTAAAAATTTTATCCCCTCTATAGGAATAAAAAATTTGAAGGCACACGCTAAATGCACATTAATATTGTGCATCATTTTTCCTATTTTTGTCCCTTCAGGAATTGTCCAATTAATATTAAAATAGTTTTTGTATTTCTGTATTGAATAGTTCAAATAACGCTTCCAACCTTTGTCTATATAATATGAGGAATGCCTGATGGGTTGATATTTTATAAGCATTTTCCATGGTTAATTCTGGGAGGGGTTCTAATTCAATCTTCACTGGTTCGTCAGCCATGGCCAGTCGTGCGCAAGTTTTTTTTACCGTCTATAGTCCAACATTCTCTCCAGTGATTTTCATCTTGGCATTTTTGTCTCCTTCCATGCATTGTGTTCTGCCATAATCGGTGTCGAAAGGGATTTGCCCTCTAACTTGTATTCTTCCTCTCTTCATTGAGTCCATATCCAGCTAGTTGATCGATATGGTTGCCTTACTGTTATTAAAATTTCATCGTTGTTATTTGGCATTAGTACACCTGGGATAGTTTCTGTAGTAACTTCTGACATTGAGGTGTCTAACTCTATTGGTTGTGTGTCAGTAGTTGTGGGGTTTGACGTGGGGAATGTTTCTTCCACTTCTGTTATTGGGGTATGTTCAGTTTCGATTGTTGTTGGAGTAAATTAAGTTTCTGCTGTGGTTTCGTCGTTCTGAATATCGTACTTCCAGAAGGTAGTCGTTTATTATTTCTTTGAGGTGCTTTTAGAGATTTCCATTAATTCCTTTGTGTTTTCTTTGGTATTAGAAGTAAGATGTGGAATATGGGAGGTCGTGTTGATTTTGGTAGCTTCCGTTGTAACGTTTATTATTCTTCAAAAGTATTGACATTTATATTTGTATTTCGGTTTGCTGGTACCATTAGTGGAATTTGATCCTACTTCAATATTTTCTATACCCCTTATTATCGCTGGTATTTTATTTGTTCGTGTTACAAGGTCAGATACAATGTTTGTTGTTTGGGTTTCAATTACAGCGGTTTGTTGTGTGTTTGGGGAAATATTTATTATGTCTCTCGTCTCAACTTCTGTTGGCTTTATTTCAGACAATTTTATTTCTTCTTGTACGGGTTTGTTCTCAGCCTTCTTAGCTTGTTTTGGTCCATTCCATAGTTCTTTGAAGAAATTCCATACTGTTGGCAATTCGTTTAATAATGCATATTGTCCATCGTAAAATTCTCTTTGTCTAAGTTGGGTCTTCATTGGTTTAATTACATTTTGGGTCTCTTTATCGGTATCTGAGTTTTGGTTTTCGTTAATTGATCTTTTTTTTCTTTTTTCAATGGCTTTTCCGAGTCCTATAGCTATCAATTTCGGCCATTTTTGCATCAAAATCATCAACTATTTTCTTTATTTTGACTTTGGGATAGGTAGGGGATGGTATATCTTTCTTCTCTTTGTGGTTGCTTTGGCTTGCTTGCAGTCCCTTGTCTGATCTTAAGAATTGAAAAAATTTTTCTCGTGTCTTATAACTTGTTGGAACAATGTTTCAAATGGTTTAGGGTCTAACTTTGATGAATATTTTCCAAGCGTTGTTACTAGTTAGAAGTGAATTTTCGTGTTTGAATATTATCCCATGTTATACGATATCTTGTGTATGGGTACTTATTCACATGGTCATAAAAATGTTAAGAGCATCATTTCTTATGCAACGAGTATCGTTGCAGCGGTTGGCAGAACAGTTGGTAGAAAGGCTCAATCCTAAAGCACCGACAAAAAAACGAACAAATGGTGTCTATTATTCGGCTTATCAGATGTGCCATGTAATGAGGAAAGAGGCGGCAAAAGACCTAATCAAGAAAAAATAATGGTTTAGTGTTTAAAGATTATTGACGGATCTATAAAATTAGCCATTATAACATCTAACTCATGCTTAGACACATTGTATTGCAAGTTAGACTTTACTGAGCACCAAGTGACCAGCTCCACAATTTTACTCAGCTCATAGCCAACATCAATTGGAAACGAAGTGTAGAAAAACTAATCTTGACAAAAAAAAAGACTTAGTATTTAAAGATTATTGACGATTTTATAACATAAGATTTGTTATACGAAGACATGCTATAGGCTAAATATATAATAACATAAACTAATCATATTTAAGTTCAATAATTTGATTATTCACATTTACATCTATATAAACTCAAGGCATAAGGATCAGGGCAGAGTAACTCCAAAAAGTATTATATTTCTATATATCTATTATATTATGAGAATGATGCATTTTGAGAAGAGTTGACGTTCTTGTGTGTGTGTGTGGGGGGGGGATAGGAGGGGAGATATCAACAAAGACCCGGTCCCCCTACATGTATAATAACATTACAAATGATGTTCGAGTTCAATCACTTATCATTCACATATACGTATATATATTTGACCAGGCCCATAGGGATACAATCTCGAAAAAGTGGGCCCTGGCACAATTCAATGCAGCGCCAATCCCTCACACACTCATCCTTCCTAGTCTATTTAAATCCTCACTCTTTCCACCCTCCAGGGAACAGTCATCTCCCTTTCATATTTACTTATAGCATCCTCCTACACCAATCCCAGACGACCTACTTTCTGTAAAACCCTACTCTGTTGGCCAAAAAAACAATCTTCGGCATTCTGCAGTCCTTCCTCAGTACAACGTGCCCTAACTACCTCAACCTTTCAGTCATTAAATAAAAAAAAACAATTTTTCAACTGAAAGTAAGGAGCGACATTAAAACTTAAAACGAATAGAAATTACTTCGTATACGAAAGGGGCTGCTTCCTCATCAACGCTCCGCTCTTTACGCTAAAGTTTGACTATTTCTCTACACTTTTCTTTTTAAACAGTAAAAAAAAACTTTAGCTTAAAGAGCGGGGCGTTGATGAGGAAGCATCCTGTGTTTTTTGGTGTTTGACATATCAGCAATGTCAGAGCAATGGCTAATTATGTTAAGTTGAAACTTCAAGGACTTGACGAGAGGGCTTTTAGACTGACCCAACAGAAATCCGTTCAAATACTGCTGCTACTAGCATTACCATTATTATTATTAAAGCTACTACTAGCAATACTAATACTAATGAAGTTAATATAAGGTACAACCAATGTGCCAGATGCCGACGACATGTATTCAAGTGCAGGGCGACAACCTGTATTCAGGTATAGGGTGACACGCAGTCAGGAGTGCAACTTTGACACAAGCTTTGACTTGGAGTGAGGATATAAAAGCTTAATGAAGCATTATTTAGCGTCGAAGATCTAGATTGGACATTGATTGACTAGTAACCAATGTTGAACAGAATAAATTATGCGGATTAGAAGGATTGCGGATATGACTTATGGTACGTTTAAAGAACAGGTTAGCAATCTGACATTCTTTTTCGTACACTTGTACGGGGCGACGGCCATTCTTATTATGAAAAAAAGGGGCGAAAATTTATAGTCAGGAACAAGGTGAAAAAACACATTCAAGAACAAAGCGACGACATGTAGTCAGGAACAAGTTGACAACATAAAGCCAGGAAAAGGCAAAGATTTGTCGTCAGATACATGGCCTCACTTCTAGTCAGTTACAGGGTGACAACATAAAGTCAAGAACAGGGTGACGACTAAAGTCAGGTGCAGTGAGACGCCATTCAGTCAGAAACGAATTGATGGGATGTCGTCAGATACAGGGGACGATTTACAGTCTAGGACAGGCCAAGGCAAGCTATCAGGTACAGGGTGACGATATACAGGACATCCTCTATGGGGGGAGGGTAATATTACATATATTTATGCCAAACAAGCGGTTATGATATTTTGGAATGATGTTTTTTATTCTAGTTGAAGATGAACAGAATATTTTGTGTGTGGTAGTTTCTTTGTTATCAGTAGTGTCAGAGTCAGTTTTGAATAAAGGAAGCACAAAAAAATCTGATTAGTTCTAAGTTCTACTTTGGAAAAATGGGTGCATGTAAACAACCAATTTCAAAGATGTCGGTGCATACAAGAATCTTCAGTAGAATTATGATCGATATAATGAAAAAACAAACGTCAGATTTATATATTCAATTATAGGCTATGCAATGAAAGAAGGTGGACGAGCCTCATCACTGTTGTTTTGAGTCCTGTCCCACCTAGTAGAAACTGACCAGAAGTTAGTACTTGAGTTGACATGCAGCTTTCTTTTCTTGTTCTGTTAGAACAAGAAATATGATTTTATTAATACTTTGTCCTTTTCTGTTATACCGATACAAATTAATTAATCCTTTTTTAAAGCAAATATACAAAACATTCTCATAGTTTAAATACAATGAGCAAATAAAGTTTACATACCTGTGGAATTAACATTTCGATCACGAATGTCAGAAAAAAAGATGAAAGAACAGAAAAAGGATGTTCCTTAAAAATAGGGTCATAGGCGAAAAACCATGTTTTCAAGGTTGTTAAGAGAACATTCGCAATGACGATGGTGATCTGAAATACTTTTCCCTTTAATCGTAGGATTGATTTTATTTTTCCGGCATCTTCATATTTCTTCATATTCAGCATAAAGTGCAGCTCCCAATCACTCAATTTCAATATGCATTCAATAGTGACTATAGAACTAGAAATATGATTTTATTAATACTTTGTCCTTTTCTGTTATATCTATACAAATTAATTAATCCTTTTTAATGCAAATATACCAAATATTCCCATATTTGAAATACAACGAGCAAATAAAGCTTACATACCTCTGGAATTAGGATTTCTATGCCAAATGCTAATCCCAAGGATAAATATACCGCCAATGGGTTTCCATTAAACTCATCATCATAGACAAACATCAATATCTGACATACTTTTACAAACAAATTCAGAGCATAAGCGAAAATTCTGAATCCTTTGTTGAATTTGACTTTTAATATGTCCTTGATTTTTCGTTCTTCATCTGCATCATTATTTTGTATTGCAATGGCACATTTCATGTATGATTTCATGTCGTCGGTAGAGATGATCCATCCATTTAATATTGTATTTAATAGCGTTAATATGAACAATAAAGTAAGAAAAAACCATGATACCCATCTGGGGTAAATATGTTTTACTTCAGCTTCTTTCCTGAAAGATAGACCTCAGAATCAATTTACAGGAAAGTCAAATTCGCTTATTTTCCAAGATTACTTGAAAGATCTGTCGGTAGGGTCCATATTCAGAGTTAGGATGGATAGTATTAAATTCGACACTGGTGAAAAAAGTGAGTTATGCTCAACGAGCGTAGGAGGGGTTGGGAACAGACTGTTTGGAATCACTATGCTAAAGCACTGTGATACTGTTAAATAGTTGAACCACTGTTAAATTTTACAAATAAGCAATAAAGATGTAAAGGATTCACTATTATGATCTATAGCTGCAGTATTATGTAGCAACTAAAAATTTTATCCCCTCTATAGGAATAAAAAATTTGAAGGCACACGCTAAATGCACATTAATATTGTGCATCATTTTTCCTTTTTTTGTATTTTTGTCCCTTCAGGAATTGTCAAATTAATATTAAAATAGCAACCCTTATTTTCATTCTTAGGATATGTACCATGAACTCTGTTAACAATAGCTCTTATTCTGATATTATCAGCATCAAAGGTAAAATTGAAGAAAAAAGAAAAATTCCCTTCATAGAAAGTCCGGAAAAGTAATTCAATACCATGCTTGACAACTATTCAATATTTCATGCTTTAATTGTATTTTATAATTGTATTGATAAAAGTGTGTCTTATCAATCTGGTTAAAACTTGAGATTTAGTGAGTTAGTTCAGACAAAATTATTAGAAATATTCTCCCATATGAATAAAGTTACACCTAAAAAACCATGTACACTTGTGAAAACTAAGTATTTTCTTTTTGCCAGTTTTACCCTTCTGAAGCACATATTCAACAGTCTTTCTTTCCCATAAATATATCTAGCCATTATATATTGTACAACTTTTGTAGGCAAATGATATTTAGATTAATTTAAAAATAAATCTGGATTTTGAAGAACTACCACTACCTTCTCAAATAGAAGCTATACAAACAGAAAACACTCATTTAGACAATTTATTCAGAAAGGAACTTCATGGTAAACATTAAGTATTTTTTTAAGTGCAATGACTTTTGAGTCTAGGGGGCTGTAGTTGGTACAGATAAAGCAGAAACAGGTGAAACGAAATATAAAAGTAGACAGGTTAGAGAACGACAGGGGTTTTGGGGTCATTCAGTAGAAAAGCAAACAAGACACAATTTGATTCTATGGTGACAGCTCCAAAGAAGATTGCAACACCAGAAAAACCTTGTTGGAGGAGATGAAGAAGAGGCAGGCAAACGGAGAAACAGACCTAGTGATTAGAAAAGGATAAATCACAAAAACGGGCAAACTCGAGCAATTTCGATGGATGGGGAGCCATCCTATATTTAATTTTTTACCCATCCTATATAGGATGGGGAGCTACTCTTCCAACTTAGACTGCAAGAGTCTTCCTTTTGATTGTCATTAGACTCAATCCAACCTGACCTCTAATTTACAGAGTTGTTCTATCAATTCTTTTATGATTAACTTTTACTACAAAATCATTCATTGAATTTTATGTGTTCTTTGAATGCTACCTGATTCCCAAAATCATTCTAGTCCTTGAAAGGGGCTACCAGCCAGAACGGCTTCCCTCCTCCTACTACTTGTTGTTTCATACACTGCTCTCCTCTTTACCCCTTCTTTCCATCATTATTTTTCACCAACACATTTATTCATCATCCGTTTTATAATTATGGGGCAATTTTAGAGATAGTTTAATTTTTTTTTTTTGTTCAGGATCATTTTGTTCCTGGTAAAATTCCCTGTTTACAAACGTATTTGAAATCATAGATTCATGCTAAGCCACAGATCATATTCACTTCTTTGGTAACAATGGTTTTGATGACTTGGTTTTAGTTTTCTTAATATAGGACTCTCACCATAACTTAAATTCTTTTCCAAAATATATTTCTTCATTTGTTCAGGTAATGGAACATTGACCAAACATTTCCTAAGCTTTAAAAAAAAACACTGATATGGCTCAGAATTCTACTCAAATAACAGGAATTGCATTTTGAGAACTAAAGCCGGAGAAAAAGCAACTTGTAACTGAAAATTAAGGTGATATGTTGCTTTGTCAAAATTCCAATAGGTATAGGCTAGACCTGTCATATAGGCAAATTTCAGGGCCCTCTAGAGGGACAAAGAGTGTTAAAATACCTTACCAAGATATACTTTAGCCTGTAGACCCATCTGTAACAGTTTCATTTTCCTAACCTAACCTGTTTCAAAGATAGCCTAGTCACTAAACTAGAATTTTGCCAAAACTATTCTGTGGCCTACTTTACAACTTGCAGGATATCCTAACAGCGGGCTAGCTAAGAAATTATGAATACAGCTCTACTAGCCTACATTATCCCTAGCCTCTAAATACTCAAAATATATGGTCCATTTTATATATTTCCCATGCACCTCTCTTGATTTAACCTGCAAATTGAATCAGCTGTGACAAAACAAGAACCAGAAAAGCAAGACTGAAAATAGGGGGACAGCAACTGAAATAAGGAGCCTATAATATATTAATTATTTACATATAAAGAATGTAGATCAGGAAACGCATTTTAAAAAAAAATCTCACATGGGAAAGGATTTAGCCAACGCAATATAGGCTAAAAGATTAAACTTATGGGGGATTGCACGTTAATCAAAATAATATCTTGATTTTTTCAAAATTTTATAGCCTAGTGTTTCCTTTAAAATAGGTCATTGATGCCACAGATTTTTATTATAGACAAATAACATTCTATTATTTTTTTGCTTTTCATCAAAGCATAGGTTTAATGTTTACTTTATTTCTTTAAGAATAGCCAACAAAGAATTGTCAAATATAACCCAACAAAGCAATAATCTGTAAGAATTTCAAGTCTTACCCTTAATCTAGAGCACCAAGCCTAAAAATTAGCCATAGGGGAGACCGGGGCTATTCCGGACGTTTTTCAGATTTTCGGTTGTGTCATTTTCCGTACTGGACCGATCGCTGTGTTTATACTTCCTTTTGGAAGGTAAACTATTTGGCAATCCACACCAACAACCTCATTGTCCTATCTACAACCACATTTTCAGAAATGAGATTTTCCCAAGTTTGGTCATGCTGTCCGAAAATGCCCCGCCATGGGGCATTTTCGGACACCCCCGGGGCATGATCGGACATGCCCCACCTCTCAAAGAAAAGTACTGCACAAGTGTTAACAAACTTCGTATATTTGTGTAAAAGTAAGAAAAGTAATTAAAAGTACTGGTACTTAACCATCACTTTATATTAAAGGCTGAGAAATCACGTGAAAACACATGTCCAGCAATGGATCTTGCTGTCCCACCTGAGGAACTAGGATCTGGTAAGACTAGGACAATATCCTTTTTGTCGACCGTTGCTTTGTCCTCAATCTCTGGGAATACGAACTTCGGGCCAATCTTTCTCAAAAACTTGACGTCAGCAACATCGTTATCGATGGACTCGACTAGCCCAACGTAATACACACACGAGGACTTGCTTTTTCCTAATTCAAACTTGACGAGAACGAACTTTCCGATTTGGATGGGAGAAACCGGTCTGTCGCTCGCCACAACATCATCCTCTCCCAAATCAAGTGACATGTCCGACTCATCATCACAAATGTCATCTGGCAGTTCGGGTTCTGATGAACTGGTCTCCGAAACTGAAAGCCTGATGAAAGCTGATGGTTTTCGCTTATTTCCCACCTTGGTCTGTCGACGACCGACCATTTTCTTGGTTTTAGTGATTTTCTTTTGTGGCGTTTTTTTCTTGGCTTTCTTCGCTTCTCTGTTGTGCTTTTCTTTTTCCAGCTGTTCTTTTTCAGGGGTATCTGTCAGTATGCGGGTTTTTCCTCTTTTTCTTCCATTCGAAGGATTTCTTTTTGTTGGGTCAATCCTTGGGTGCGGCCTTACAGACTCGGGGGTGATAGGAGCCGTCCCGGATGTACCGGGAGCGGGACCTTCAGGTTCAGAGTCCTGGATAACTTTACCGTGATCTGCTGCCTCTGTAGTAGAGTTAGTAGTTGCAGCTAGTGGAAGGTCAGTAACGAGAGCAGGGAGAAAATCTGATTCGCCAAAAGCATGACGATTGAATGGGAAAATACCGAGCCTTTGAAACCCAGCAAAAATGTTGCTGGGGCAGAACTTATCTAGGAACGGTTGTCGGGATAGCTCGGCTACTTCATGGATCGATATTCTGCCACCTGGATGTGCTATAAGCCATTCGTTGAAACTATTACGTAGCCCGTTTTTAAAAGGTCCATAAACACTGATATCAAGGGGTTGCAGTTTATGTGAACAGTGTGGGGGGAACGTCAGCACAACAATTCCGTTTTCTCTGCAAAAGTGAACAATTTCAACGGAGATATAGCTGCCGTGGTTATCCATCAAAAGCATGTGAGGATCTTCCTTCGTCGATTTTGTTTCACTTTGAAAATGCTTGATAGAGAGGAGGAAATTGTCATCCGTCATCCAGCCGCTTTTGTTGGACAGACCTAAACTTCCAGGTGGGCCCAGGTTATACATCCGGCAATTCACGTGAACTCTAGGGAAGACAAAAACAGGAGGGATAACCCGTCCGGCTGCATTGATGAAAGCTAGCATAGTCGTGTTCTCTCCCCGCTCTGCTGAAGCAATTTGTGAGACTTGCTTAGCCCCCTTCCTGGCTACAACCTTGGGGGGATCCAAAACAGTAGGGATACCTGTTTCATCACAGTCCAGATTTTGCTAGGTGGAAACTTATGCCTGCTGTAAACTTCTGCTAGGCTGTCATAGAACTTGCTAACCACTGGAGCATTAAACCCGGAAGCACGTGCTTGACTAGTATTTTCTGGAGACCGGATTGATAGCTCATTTCCTCTCTTCATAAACGAAGAGAACCAGTCTAGGCCTGCCCTTCCCTTTTCCGTCCACGTTAAGGGCATCTTCACATTAAGCTTTACTGCAAACTCATAGGCAAGCTTACGAGTTGAAAGCCCTGTCAGCCCATGATTCATCAGCGATGCTGCTTTTAAATATTCGGTTAGTTGCTTTTCTTGCTCTCTAGTAAAAACTTGCCAAAATCCACGTCTCTCAGATGGCAGGATCTTAGCCAGAGATTTATCAGTTTCCAGAATATCGGGCTGGGCATCCAGTATCGTCTAACTGTGTACGGTATCGTCTGGGCACGGTATCGTCTAAGGGCATCATTAACTGTTGACTTTTTGAGTCCAAAGTTCTCCGCAGCTGCTCTGATAGACCTACCATCTTTGACGATCGAAGCGACTGCTCTTTGTAACGTTGCTAGATCAGGGGGTGGTTTGTCTCGTTTTCGCTGATACGTTCGTACCATTTTCTGAAAAGAAATAAAGTATTAGAACTGATAAGAATAATAGTGAAACTATCAAATTATCAAATATATTTTATTTTTTATGTTATTCCCCCCTCTCCCTCTATAAAGTCCTGCCAGTTGTTCTTCCAAGAATTATCTAACTGCATTGATGTTAGGATTTTGATGTTAGTCAGAATTTTAGCTTTAAGAACAACTGCACAGGGGCGATTAGATTAGAATGCAAAGTATTTTTAACGTTATCTCAAGAATAGAAGAGCTTTATTATGTGCATTAAATTTTTACTTCATTAAATACAGATAACTTGTGTTTAATTTAATATCAGAATAGCTTACAGTCTATCTTTTTCCACTATTAAATAATAGTGCAATTTCTTTTAGGTTTAAAAAATTACGAACTTTCAAATTTAGGTACACCTTACCATTTTAAAACAATTCTAAAAACAAATCCTAAATAGCACAATTCTACCTCCATGAATAGATGGATCTAAAACTAGCGAAATAGATGGATCTAATGGATACGTCTATGGATTACAGTCTATCTTTTTCCACTATTAAATAATAGTGCAATTTCTTTTAGGTTTAAAAAATTACGAACTTTCAAATTTAGGTACACCTTACCATTTTAAAACAATTCTAAAAACAAATCCTAAATAGCACAATTCTACCTCCATGAATAGATGGATCTAAAACTAGCGAAATAGATGGATCTAATGGATATGTTCGTACCATTTTCTGAAAAGAAATAAAGTATTAGAACTGATAAGAATAATAGTGAAACTTGTGCAGGTCTGTGCAGCTTTATTTCAAACTCTGGCAAGAGTTTTAACACTTCACTTTGAACTTCACATGATGGGGGCATTTTCGGACAGGCAAGAAATAATGTCCGTACATGCCCTGTAATCTGTGTCCGGAATTGCCCCACAGTGACCTTTAATAAAAAGATGGCTGCCAAAAAAAAAAATATGAAATTATATACATTACTTTATAATTAGAAAGTAGCCAATAGATCACTCTCTTACCTGCCGAAACTGCTTTCCCCTAAAGCTTGCAGAACGCCTGAAAATTGACAAGGAACATACAGCTAGAAATTTAAATTTACCTCCAAATTTGCATCTGACCCTCTCAAAGGAACATTTATTACTGAATTCTAGTCAGAATTTGAGCGAACGCGCGTTACATGCTCGCCATCTACTGACATTTTTGCCAAATTTTTGTATCGATATCTGAACGAGCAATATCGTTTGTCCGATCATACCCCCGTCCGAAAAAGCCCCTGTCTCCCTTACTAGTTACGCGTACAAGCAGGCTAATGAGCTAATGAGTAATTACCTTTTCAGCCTGGAGTCCTTCTGTTGTTTCGTCTAAAAAATTGTACATTTTCTTTATCGTTTGAATTTTTTTGATTTTAATTTATTTTTATACGCGTCTTTTTTTACTTCTACTGATTTTTTTCGCTTTAAGAAAATGTTATTTGACCTTACTGCATATTCGTGAGATGTTGGGTCATACATAAATTTGGCATAATGCCGGATTTCATCTAAGGGGTGGTGTACTCCTTCGTACTTGATACAACTTTAATTTTCTTCGATTTTATAACAAATTTTAGGTGGTCTACATTTTTCAATTAAAAGTAGATCGGTTTGATTGGGGCCCTTACAAAACCAATAGCTTATATTAAATCTTTGTTGTAGTTTTCTTATTAATAGTTGAAGGCTTTTTAAATTCTTTCCTTTATTACTTTTATTCGAATATTTTATTTTTACTTCTCCTCTCGCGGGTTGGTACTTAGGGGTATTTGCTAATTTTAAGCCAAATCTATATGTATGAGGTTCAAATTTTGTTAAATCATAGTTAAGGTACCACGTTTCAGCGTACACTACTTTACCATTCTCGTCTTGAACTAAGATTGCGGCCGTGTATATAATATTTTCTTTAGCATGAATGATTGAAATAAATTCCGTATCTATAATTGCTTTGGACATATTTTGGTGGTAACGGGGTAGTCAATTAAGTTAAGAGGGATTTAATAACTTGGAGAAATTAAATGTTGGGACAACAAGCAGAGAAGTACAACGTATAAGAATTTTTAGTCAAATTTGTTAAAAGGCGAGCGAATATTGTTTATATAAGTAAATATAAGGGGGAGTTTATATAAGTGAAGAAACTAGAGGTCAAGAATTAGGAACGGTCTCACCTACTGATCTATCAAAACGATCGGTTGGCGAAACAATTCCAAACTCTAGTCGCAAACATTTAGAACTTTATGTCACAAGAAAGAGGAGTTGTTGTATTATGGTTATTTTATCTGATTAGTTTGCAATAAGGAAAGGTTAATATAAATATTTTTGTTTTTAATTTTTTTTAAAGTATGATCTTTATTGGAAAGAACTTGAAACGAGAAGTAAACGAGTATTACTGTTCTTTTCCTCCCGATTTTTTAAAAAGTATGATCTTTATTGGAAAGAACTTGAAACGAGAAGTAAACGAGTATTACTGTTCTTTTTCTCCCTTCTTTTTCGATTGATGGCCATGGCCTTCACCAGTATTCTGTTCACCGGAATCGTCTGCGTAATTCTCTTCCAGTAAGAGCCGTCTCAGTAAGGAGAGCTCTTTTCTTCTTCTTGTACGTTCTAGGTGTTGAAGTGGTCGGTGTGCTGGGAGGAGGCTGGGGGTCGGGAGGGGCACTTTTTCTCTTTCTTCGGCCAGTAGTTTTACTTACATCTGGCTGCTGAATCTAAAGTGGATCGGTGGATCCGAATCCACCATTATCCCCTGGCGGTAGAGTATAATAGATGTAAATTGATTGGCAGTTGAATGTATCACCCATTGATAAATGTCGTTTCACCCTTTGCCAATGCCTACACAAAACGAAAAAATCCTACAGGCCGCGCCATATGTTACGGGGGGGGGGTTAGTGAAAATAAACGAGTTTGGTGCGAACTTTAGCTTAAGGGGGGTTTTTTTCCGTGAGGTACTTGGGACTTTTCTAAGTCTTAGTAGTTTAATGTTGAGGTGAGATATGGGAGCTAAATTATTAACAGAATAGAAAGGTTCTGTAGACAATCCCCAGTAACCAGGGAGACAGAATCATCTCAGTGTTGTTCGAGGTCTCCTAAATAGTATAGATTCCCTTGGGACCGTACCTGAAGACTAGAGGAACTGTACCTGATGCCCTAGTACATAGACAAAAGATGATTAAGGACAATTAAGTTTTGTTTAATTACATTGTACAACTTTGGATAAAACAGCTCCAATAATTTATAGAATGAATATACACTGGAACTTGACTATTATAAAACTCTCCTGAAACTGAACTACCCACTGCCTGCTTTGAGCTGATATAAGTCTAACGCGATTTCTAAACAACAACTTGGCGGACAGGCTTGGTGACCTGGGCGGTTGACCTCTACCGCTAATGTTGCCATACCGCTGGTATTCCCAAATCATGATACTTTGACTAGTCTCCGCACCCAGAAGTTATTTTCGTAACAAGGATTTCCCTTCTGGTTTTGAGTTAAAAAAGTAAGGTTCAAATAAACCTGTTGGTTGGTTCCAAAAGGAACATTTAACTTGTGTCTAAAGGCACGTAGTCCACAAAATATTGAATTACTGCTAAATTTTAGATTCTATATGACTACTTAATCTTTTTTCTAATTTGAAATTCACTAAAGGTTTATTTTTCTAATTTGAAATTTACTAAAGGGGTATGACTGAGAAATTTAGTCCTGAATTTAATAGTTTCTAGAGGAGTATGGATGAGAGATTTGGTCCTGTATTTGAGAATTTCTAAGGGGTATGAATGAGAGATTTGGTCCTGAATTTTATAGAGGGGGGGGGCTGGTCTATATGTTACAACTCCAAAAAGTTGTTCATCATTTTCATTGATATGCACTTTTAGTTTGGTATGATATAGGGACAAGTTAGCAACCTCTGGTTCTACTGGCTAATGGAGCTCAAATATTAAGTGGGTTTTTATTTCATATAGAAGGTTTTCCAAGTTTGAGGGGTCTACTAAGTCGTAGGACAGTTATCCTCCCGTTAGTTGAAATAGTGCGAATTCGAACTTTCTGACATTACCTAGGTTCAACAATAACATTATTACTATATCAAATGAAATCATCGTTAAATCTCTATCAGAAATCACTGTCGACTTCATTTGTTAAAACATTCATGGTGTCG
Organism: Artemia franciscana; assembly: GCF_032884065.1. Classification (NCBI taxonomy): domain Eukaryota; kingdom Metazoa; phylum Arthropoda; class Branchiopoda; order Anostraca; family Artemiidae; genus Artemia; species Artemia franciscana. Next base: position 55,216 of record NW_027062767.1, read on the forward strand.
ACGGTTTTGAAATTTTTTTGGAGAGGGTTTCAATTTTTTTTATAGTTGGCTATACTCGCTTGTATTTTTTGTACATGTAACGTGGTATTCATGACTCTGTTTAGTCTTTTAACATTTCCTCTTAGCATACTTAAATATTCTTCGGTGGAAAATCTGAATGAGCGAGTTGCAAGTTCGCCAATTATGGAAATTAGGCTTGTCCATCTTCGATATTTACTTCTGCAAAAATATACTTCAAATATTCGTTTTTTGGTTTGTTAAAGGTTTTTGTATTTCTGCATTAAATAGCTCAAATATCACCACCAACCTTTGCCTGTTTAGCATTAGGAAGGCTTGGTGAGTAGGAATTTTATAAGCGTTTTCCATAGTCAAATCTGGAAGAACTCGTCAATGAGCATATATTCTGCTTCTGGTACGATGCTCATGAAGGAGTTAGTCTCTTTAATGTTATTGGGGAAGGTAGATATTTTTTATAAGTCGTATATGGACCGTTAATTGACCAGTGGAATTTTCACTACTGGAAAAAGCCGTTCATGATTTTTGGTGACAGATACTTTTAGTTTGGTATGATGTAGGAACAAGTTAGCAACCTCTGGTTCTACTGGCAAATGGAGACCAAATATTACGTGGGTTTTTATTTCAATGCGAATGCGATTGCCTCTTGGCAATGAAGTTTGAGGGGTCTACTAAGTCGTAGAACAGTTATCCTCCCGTTAGTTCAAATAGTGCGAATTCGAACTTATTGCCATCATTAGCTAGGTTCAACAATAAGATTGTTACTATATAAATTAAAATCATCGTTAAACGTCTATAAGAAATCATTCTGTCGACTTCATTTGTTAAATAATTCATGATGTGGACGGTTTTTGAAATTTTTTTCGAGATATTTTAAAAAAATTTCTTTTTGATAGCTGGCTTTACTCGCTTGTATTTTCGTACATATTATGTAATATTCATGGCTGTGTTTAGAATTTTAACATTTTCTCTTAGTATTCTTAGATATTCTTTGGTGGACAAACCGAATAAGCGAGATGCAAGTTCGCCAATTATGGGAATTAGGCTTTTCCATATTCGATGTTTACTTCTGCGAAAAAATACTTCAAACATTCGCGTTGGCTAGCGTCAAAAGGAACATTTTTCTTTGCTGTTGCAAGATCATCAAATAAATCGAAGCAATGTTCAAAGCTTAAATTTTATGGGGAAATAGAATAGAAAATTTTATTAGAATTTTAAAGGGAAATGAACGTGGCATTTTATTTTGAAAATATTGGGGAATTGTGGGCATATGTGTCAAATATCCCCCTTCCCACTGTAGAATGATGTCCTCATCATTTAGACAAGTCCTCTTTAAATTTTATACTTTTTCAAAAATCTTTATTGCTTGTTAAAGGTTATTTTTGTAATTAACTCACCGCGAAATGGTTATTGATCTACATCTATGGTATTACATAGTGTATTTTTTCTTATTTTTGTCCTTACCCCTTTAATTATTGTGTTTTAGAATTATACTCCTGCACCTAACATTAATATAAAGCACTTGAACAAAAGTATAGGTTTATACTGATAATACGTAGTTTCAATATATTTTGTTAGTGGTAATTAGTTTTTTGTTATTAAAATTCAATTTTGATATCCAATTGCTCAAAGGTATTCGAAAACATTAAAGTATTACAACTAGATTAAATTTACATCATAAAATCACTACTGGCAAATGTGTCGTAATTTTTCACCAAGTTAATTTTACAAATCACTGTTAGTACATTGTTTTATCATTCATCACTAAGTTTATAATGTTTCTTTCTTTCACACCTATGCCGTAATTTTTATGTCTGCCCATGTGACTAATTGATTTGGTGTATTATCATTTGTCCCTACAACTAATATAAATCTTTTGTTTTTCACCTCATAATACTTTACTATAAAATTTCTTTTCAAGTTCGGTAAAGTTTAACATTTTTGAAACGTTTGTTAAATTATTTTAAGGGTAGTTTTACTTAAATAGTTGTCAAAACCTTACTGGGTATGTCGATTCATAAGTTATAAAATTGTCATTCTTTTCCAAGCTTCATGAGTGTTCGTGATTTTGACAATTTTGGGTTTCTATATACTTTTGCAGGCGATCTGTTGTTTTTCATATTTCTCGTTGGTGTTCTACATAATGTTTAGTGGGTGTATCTTCTCAGCTGTATTCTTTTCCTTCTTAGGTTTACCTAGTTTAGTTGATAGGATAAGAGATGATTGTAGAATTGCAGGTGGTACGGTCGTCCATACCATTGACGTTGTTGGGGCGTTCTGCTTTCGTAGATAGCTGCTGGGTAGGGAATTTCAGATGTGTGATTTATTTGTGCAGTTTTTAATGGTTGATAAATCATTAAAACAGATGTTACTCGTTATTTGTTTTTTGACCATAATGCATCTTCGGTCAGTGCCATAGTATGCCAGCTCTTATAATAAAAATTTCTTGGCAGAATCACATTCTTAACAAGCAAAATGACACATGATAATATATATTGTTATCTTAACACTATGTATATAGCACATAATCAATAATAAGTAATATCTGAAGCATTAATATTTTGCTACTAACTACATATTATGGCTGCGAATACAAGAGCACTGTTCTAAAAAGACGGTTAAATATGTGGTAAATGTTAGAGGTTTTAATTTTGCATACTATATTTTCTGCCAAATTCTTTATATTTCCGAGGCATGAATGTGTCGAAAAGAAACATAATTTATTGTGTCATAGCCTTTCAAATAACTTACATCATCAATATTCCTAGCTTTAGGGACAGGATGTTAGGATATACAGAAGATGACCTCTTAATTTTCTCTTGTTGCTATAAAAAGGGATAAGTTCTTGGTAATTGTTAGATATCTTAATTTTCTTCATCATATTTTCTGCCAAATGTTTTATATTTCTAATTGGTACAGGATATACGAATAGGATTACTTTCGGACAGAATATAAGAGTATACATGAGACGACCTCTTAATTATCTTTTATTATTATTTCCTCCCAGTTCTGATTTTTTACATGTCGTCGGGGGTAGTAGGATTTAATTGATGTATTTACTATGCCTCAATTTTATCCCGTTTGGCCTTTGTTCTTCTCAGTCTTTTGTGCTTTCCATAGTTTAGTGCTACTAGTGCCCTTATTGTCAGTGAAATGAGAAATACCTGAAATATAGTGATTATAATATTATACCTGGAATTTGGTTAAAAAAACCATCCTTTTTTCAACATATTTTAATCTTTGGTCTTCATTAGTGAATACTATTTGATTTAATGCCTCCTTTATTTTCGTTGATTGCATTTTGCCTTTAATTTGTTCTGTTTCTGGCCCTTTGAATGTTTTTGATTCCTCGTTGTTTATATTTGGGATTGTAAATGACTGATTTATTCCTTGAAAGTTTATTATTTTTGGCTCATGATTTTTGTGCTCGTTGTGATTAAAAGTGTTTGCACACTCGTCTTTTTGGTTACGAGTTGGCAACCTTGTTTAATGTCGATTGTTCCAACTTCCTGTAGTAGTAGTTCAGCTCGATAACTGGGGTTAATTTTATCTGTATTTTTGTAGAAGGATAGGGTTCCCACCGTCTTTTAAATGAAACATTCTTTTAATTCCTGGACATTTGCTAGTGCATATTTTCTTCTTTCCTGATCAATGAGCATATATTCTGCTTCTTGTACGATGCTAATAAAGGAGTTTGTCTCTTTTATGTTATTGGGGAAGGTAGATAATTTTATTTAAGTCGGAATTGTATAAGTGGAATTGTTACTACTGCAAGAAGTTGTTGGTTAATTTCGGTGGTAAGACTTTTAGTTTGTATAATATAAGAACAAGTTAGCAACCTCTGATTCTACTGGCAAATGAAGATCGAATGTTGAGTGTGTTTTTAATTTCATCTAGAATATTTTTCAAGTTTGAGGGGTCTACTAAGTCGTAGGACAGGGATAATCCCGTTAGTTCGAATAGTGCTAATACGAACTTATTGACATCAGTAGCTTGGTTCAACTATATCAATTGAAACTATCATTAAACTTGAATCAGAAATTACTTTGACGACTATTTTTAAATAATTCATGGTGTTGACGGTTTTTGAAATTTTTTGAAGATTTTTTTCAATTTTTTCTTTTTGATAGTTGGCTATACTCGCTTGTATTTTTGTACATGTAACGTGGTATTCATGGCTGTGTCTAGTCTTTAAACATTTTCTCTTAGTAGGGGAGGCCGGTCCACATTCGCCACTTTTTTCGTTGTTTATTTATTGTAAACACAGTTTTCGACTTAAAATAATTCTGAAAGCCCTGGAATATAGGTTCATCTATGGGGTATCTAGGAAAAAAATCCCCAGCAGTCGATCTTTTTCGATGCAGCAAAAAAAGAGCCACAGTGAGATTCTCCAAAGATGGCTAACCTCGGCCAACCTGGTTCACGTTCGCCACACATTAGCCAATGTTCGCCACCATCTTGCATCATGGCTATTAAAGCATCTATTGCTGTAAACGTTGCACTAGAATAGGTGTTGATGGATAGTTATTTGTCACGCAACTACAAAAGGAATTAGGTATAGGATAATTCACTTGAACCATCTTGTATACTGAAAGGTCCACACAAAACTTCAGCCCTTCAGAAAGTCTTGAAGTTCCACCTGAGATTGAGGGTTTTCCTAATCTTGTTACAACCACGGACTTCAAGACGCATGGTTCCTCTTCATTCAGCACGAACTTGCTGATTTCTACACACTTCAAGAAGTTAACACCAAGCTCATCTGGATATTCCTTTAAAACTTTTGCAGCATAGAAATGCTTGACACTCTTTTTACCTACAAGACCAACTAAGATAAAGTCGCCCACTTCTATTGGCCTGCTTCCCTAATCCTTTTCATCTTCTCCTAGATTTAGACTGTTTCGCTATCATTATCGAGCTCCATCCTAAAATTGAAATTTAAAAACAATTTATGTATACAGAGCGTCACTATAATTACATCAAATAGAATAAGTAATTTATTAGTATGAGCATATATGAACAGATATAAACTTACCGTAGTATTTTTGACAGAAACATGGAAACTTTTGGCGTAATTGATTCTATCATAAACGATCTTTTCACTAAAATCTAAGAAAAGCATTTTTGGCATAACTATATTTATGTCAATATAACATAATTAACATAAAAAACAAAAAACAAAACAAAAATTAAATATACAAAAATTAAAATTTGAAAATACAACTACGAGTTATTATACAATAAATACTGATTCTGTCCGTCATTGGTGATTCTGTCGGTTCCTATAATTACTTTCACTCTCAAGAAATAGTTGCTTGCTTGCTTCTTGTAATTTGTCTCTTGACATTCTCCTTCCCCTGGCCCTTTTACTGTTCTTTCTTTTTCTTCCTGGCAGTTTTCAGTTCTTCTTCCTGGCGGATTCTTTCCTTTACTGGGTTATCAGTCAAGATTTCGGTAGATTTTTTTTCACTGCACGTCTGATTTGTTTTCTTGGAGAACCTTTTGAGAATCGAGAGATGTCAACTAGTTCATAAAAGCTTTTGTCAGCCAATAGGTCTAAATCTGAAGGTAAGCCCGATAAAGATTGGATAGCGTTGTCACAGTCGGTAGACTGGCTAGCCGCATCATCTTTACAGGAACCAGAAACTAGTGATGTAGGCACTAAAACATCCTGGTCCAAAGGATATGGTCGATCAGAGACATATGAGCTGAGATACTCGTTATCTTTGAAAACATTGCGATAGAAAGGGAAAATTCCAGTGCAACGAAAACTGCTCATTATGTTTTCTTGAGTCAGTGCTTTGGGACGCGCCTTTCCGCAAAGCTCGGATACATTGCACATGGAAATCGTCTTGCATTTGTGCTGGGTACTAAAAGTCGAAGATTCCCTGTTGTAGAATACCTTCAAAGGATGCATAACTGACCTGTCAAGTGGTTGCAACTTATGCGTTGTTTGTGGAGTCACTGTCAGCATGACAACTTGATTCTCTTTCGCTAGCTCAAGCAATTCACTACTGTAACGACTAATGTGATTGTCCAGAATTAGAAGCACAGGATTATCAGCAGCATTATTTCTATAATGCTGTCATCTAACTACCCTTTCCCTTGACATTGCTCACTAATTGATATTGATATATAAATAGTTTAATCTAGTTTGAATTTCGGCTTTATATCCCATAGAGGAAGCAAGAGAAAGAAGCAATGAATCTCTGATTTGGACAACAATCGGTAAATGATGGAGAAGAAACGCTATTTTTTGTTACCTTGCTCACTAATACGTGAGTAATCGCATTTTTACATACGTAAGGAATCTCATTGGTGCATGAACCACGTCTGGTTTTACAAACAGATAAGTTTGAGCAGAATAATGGCGGTTAGTGCAGCACTAGTTACATCTTAATAAAGAGTGAAACACGAATTATTTTCAACTTAATCTTAAAACGCATGTTGTAAGAACCGTATAGTGTGAAATATTTCCGAATGAACGCTGATACAAAATAATAGCTATTATCTGATTTAAAAGAACAATAAACTGTCGTTATTGAGACAAATTTTTGAGGATTTCAAAAGAAGCTAGAAACACCTCAAAAATGATGTCAAATCGAAATAAAAAGCGCACCATTGTAATCGAAATTCTTGAAAATTCTCAACTGAGGACTTACAGTCTCACACACCGAACAGAAAGGAAAAGCCCAACCTGGAACGATCAGTTTTCTTTTCATAGTTGATGCTTCCGCCACAACCACCATACCAGCCAAAAATTTTAAACATGTTTGGAAAAAACTGCCAAGGGAGGAGGAATCGTCAAAACGTTTTATCTTTATGCATCTTTGTGGCACCGTAAACTTTTGTGTGTGTTCTTTAGACACTTTAACACCACAAACATTAAGCGCATCTTTGAGTTTTGACCTATCTTCTTCATGCGAGCCAAAAAGTTTCTCTATATAGCTAACTTGCAACACTTGTTCAGATTCAACATTAAGTAATAATCTCGTATAGGCTTTATTTCCGCTCTGGTATACGGAATAATTTCTGTTCATTGTAAGTTTTAATTATGCTTCTTACTTTTGTTTGAAAAAACTTGTGTTTTTATTTAATATCTGATTTATTTTTCAAATGTCACCAATGTAAAGGATGAATTAATTCTTCCCCCTCCCCTGGGCCGGTCTCCCCTATATTGAAATATTCTTCGGTAGACAAACCGAATAAGCGAGATGCAAGTTCGACAATTATGGGAATTAGGCTTGTTGATTTCTGACATTTACTTCTGCGAAAAAGTACTTCAAATATTATGGTTGTGCTTTGCTTAAGCTTTTGTATTTTTGCATTAAATAGTTGAATAACGCCGCCAACCATTACCGTTATAGTATTAGGAAGGCTTGGTGAGTAGATTTTTTATAAGTCCTCTCCAAAGTGAAATCTGGAACAACTTTGAACTCAATTTTTGCCGGTTCGTAAGCCATTGCCAGTCTTGCACAGGTTTTTTTTTTACTTAACGTCAATCATTTAACACTTCTATAATTATTATCAGGGCAATTTTTGTCTCCATCCATGCATTCAGTTCTACCATAGTCAGTATCAACAAAAGGTATTTTCCACCCAAATTGTACTCTTCTTTTTTTGAAGATTTCCATTACCCACTAGTGGATCTTACTTGCTGCCTTATTGTTATTAGGATTTTGTCGTTGTTATTTGGTCTTAGTACATCAGAGATTGTTTCTGTAGTAGTCTCTGAAATCGAGGTATCGAATGCAATTGGTTATGAGTCAGTAGTTGCAGGTATATTAGTGGGGATAATGTCTTCCGTGTTGGTTGATATGGTGTATTTATTTTGATGTATTTTTTCGTTTGGAGTACTCGATTCCCAGAAGGTAGGGGTGGTTGAATATTTCTTCGAGACACATTTCGTGGTTTCTGACTTTTGCTAGTGGTCATCTCTTTATTATCATTAATCGTAACATTGAGATTTGTGGAGATTGTTTTATTTGTGTCCTTTCCCGTCTTAGTGTTTATTATTCTACAAAAGTACTGGCATTTAAATCTATGTATTGGTTTACTAATATTGTGTGTTGTACTTGACGTAATTTCTACACTTTTGGTACCTTTTTTATATCTAGTATCTTATCTCTACGTGTTACTATGTTGGATTTGATTGAAATTCGGTTGGGACGGTTTTTGTTGGGTTTTGAGGAATATTTGAAGCAGGTTTGATCTGGATCTGCTTGATTTCAGTTGGTTTTATTTTAGACGAATCATTTGCTTTGTTTGCTGATTTTTCATCAAATTTACCACTACAAATAACTCACCGCAGCACCAAGTCGTCTTAAGTCCAACACCTGCGCACGCTCCTCCTCCAATCTAATCTATTCAAGGCTTCCTTCTTTACACCCTCCCAAAAACTTCCCATTTCCTTTAAATCTTTATATATGACATCCTCCCAACCTAGACGAGGACGACCCGCTTTCCGTGTAGCCAGACGGTTGGCCAAACAGGACAATATTTGGCAATCTGTCATCCTTCATCCGCAGAAAGTGGGCTAGCCATCTTAACCTTTCTTTCATTATAGCCCTAGAAAGAGGGATTGAACCAAATTTTTCACACAACCTACTGTTTGAAATACGGTCAGTCAGCCGGGTACCCAGAACAATCCGTAGGCAATTTCTCTGGAAAACCTATAGTAAATTGTCATCTGCTTTTCGGAGCGCCCATGCTTCAGAGCCATATTTGACCACTGTTATTGCTATAGCTTCCAATATTCTTATCTTGGCTTGCAGGTTTTTTCTTTTCTTCCAAACTTTTTTTTAACTGAAAAAAACATCCACTGCTTAATTAGATTAACATCTTCACTGCTCCCACGTCTTCACTAATAATAATAACCAAGGTAAGTGAAGCTGCCAACCCGATCAATCTTTTCGTTACCCAACGTCACCTTTTCATCTTCACTTATTCCTAGACTTAGTGACTTAGTCTTCTTAACATTAATTTTCAAGCATATTCTAGCACCATGAACTCGCAAAACCTTTAAAAATTCATTCATTTTGCTCACACTTTCATATAATATGCTTAAATCATCAGCATAATCTAAGTCCAGGAGCGTTTTCCTCCCCATTTGATTCAATGGTCTCCAATTTCCTTTCCTGTGCTCCTAAAGACATTGTCCACCAAAATGATCCATATAAAGGGGGCAATGAACACAACCTTGCCTGACTCCTCATTTAATACAAAACCAGTTGCTAACCTCATTTCCTACCTTAACCTCAGCAGTATTATTCCCGTACATAGCACAAATCACCCTGATGTATTTTTCTGGTATACCATATAAGGATAAGACCTTTGCTAACGCTCTTCTATCAGCAGAATCGAAAGCTTGCTCATAATCGACAAGACCAAGGGACTTCTTAATTATTAATCTAAGAGCGAAAACTTGGTCGACGCATCCTCAACCTTTTCTAAAACCACGCTTTTCATCCCTTAAAACTTTGTCTACACCATCTCTCAGTCTAAAAAGTATTATATTACTAAGTAATTTGCTACCTACAGGGACCAGACTAATGCCTCGATAATTACGACACTCACTCATGTCACCTTTTTTATACGGTGGTTTAATTGAGGTTTTCCTAAAATATTTAGGTACTTAACCTTTTTCGAAAATCGTATTTATAATCTTCAGGAGCTAATTCCTAACCTTAGAGCCACCATATTTAAGAAACTAATTTATCAAACTATCAGCACCTGGGGCCTTTTACTTTTTAAACCTTTTAGTACTGTCGCTAATTCTTCCTCACAAAACAAATCTTCCTTCACATCCAAGGTGTCACAAACTTTTTCATTTTCATCTATATCTTTTCGTGCAACTGTATCCCGGTTTAGTGCATTCTCAAAATTTTCCGCCCATCTTTCTTTGACTGTTTCCTTATCACTAATTGTTGCCTCATTCCTATCTAACTGTGACTAGTCTGGATTGACTACTGTGTTTTAATTTATGCCAGTACAATATTTTTTTATTATGCCTTCTAGCTAAATCTTCCAGATCCTTAACAATTTTATCCATAGTCCTCGCTTCACATCTCCTTAGTTCATATTTTAATGCTTTCTCCACTTTCTTTACGTCACCATCAGCAACTTCACAAATTGTTTTTCTAAAATTTTTCCATCCATCCTCCACATTGTCGAATTTTAAACTGGTATTCAGTTTGGTATTCAACTGTTCCTGGAACGTTTTTCTCAAATTTTCATCCTGGAGTCTACCAATATCATAACTTCCACGGAGGTAGTTACCCTTCCGAAATTTCAGCTTAAAATTAACTTTAGATGGCGATCTTTACTTTTAACATCAGCAACATCACTCCTATACACCCTAGTATCTTGTATTGATCTTACTAGGAGTCGGTTAACAATAAAAAAATCAATAAGGTTTGCTCTCTTACCATCACGTGAATACCATGTCAACTTATGGACCATTTTGTGACCAAACTCTGCATTGGTTATAACTAGGTTGTTATACCTACAAAATTGCAGAAGTCTAGCCATTACTGTTTTCTTTTCTTACACCAGATTTACCTAGGCTAAGATACCATCTATCCCTATTTCTACGAACCTGTGCATTAAAATTTTCTAGCAAAAACACCATATTTCTACCTGGTACCCTGTCTATTTGCTCCTGTAACTGTAAGTAAAATTCATCTGAGTCACTAGTATATCCGTCAGTTGGTTCGACAGGGGCATATACTACTATAACTGATACCCTGAACATTTTAGTCGTAAAATTAGTATTATATTATTAATGTCTTCCCAGCCTAAACAAAACTTGGCAGCTCCTTATTCATCATGAGCACTACTCTCTGTCTATGTGCCCCATCCTTCTTGTCTGAGTAAACAAATTCTATGTCACCTAATTTCGTGCTTCCTACCCCTGGGATATGGTTTTCTCAATCTCCTAATAAATCCAGTTCACACTTGTTGAATTCGTCAGTCAAAATGTCGATACGATAGTCTTTTTTTAAAGTCATAGCATTCCAAGTTTCAATTTTCATGTTCTATAAATGTTTTTTTTGTTAATTTTTTTATAAATGTTCTATGTTCTATAAAATCTTATTTGTTAATTATGGGCAGTGACCTCCTCTAAAAATGGTATTACTCTTTCGCAATATGACTGGTATAACATGGATTGTTATGTTTCATTGTCCTGTTGCAGTAGTTCAGATTGATAACGGGGGTCAATTTTCTCTCGATTGTAGGAGCATGATAGAGTTCCTATCATCTTTTTTGGTACATTGAATAACCATAGGTCGTTTCGTAAGATGACTTTATTCAAAATTTATTTGATAAAATAATATAAACTTTCACTAATCTGCTAAAAAAAAGGGCCACAATATCCTGTAAGCATAGCTGACAGCAATCCATTTCTACGATCCATTACGATCCTTTTTTTTAATTTTTCACTTATCATCAAAAAATAAATGAATAAGATAAATAAACAACAACAAAAACAACAAAACACAAGAAAGAAAACACAACAAAAAACTGATGGTGATATTAAGAAAATTGGGGAGTAAAATCACCAGGTTATTTAGTTGACTATTATAGGTTCTATTCATTCGAGGTGTTGTACTACATTCTCGTAAATGCTAGGTTAATTAGGCACTCCGCAATCAAAATCAGTACTCACCAACCCACAAGATAGGCTTTTTCAAATATCAAGGTGGTTATAGGACCTCTGGTAGAGGAGTCTTTTCCTCCAGCCTTGTAACCTGCATTAAGTTCGGTATCCTTAAGTTTTGGTGTTATTTGAGCTGCTCTAAACCAATCACGGCATACCCTGTTTTCTATGATTTGCACCTCTACTCTTAGAATTTTTGTATATGTATCAGATTCTCTCATACCACAACCGTTTACTGTGGCCGTCAAATCCACCGTCTCCAATTGTCTCCAGGGCAGGCAAATTGGATCAATACCAACCTTATAATTAATGATTTCTGTTAGCCGGACAAGCACTATGTCCGATCCTCTACGTCCCTCCACCCTGTCAGTGGCAAAATCTTCCCTGATATATTATTGGTAATTTTCCATTTCATATTCTCCAAGTCTAATTCGGAGGAATTTCAATTTGATACATTTAAGACAATGGGTGGCTTCTACGATCCATCTTTTGTTTAAAATCGTGCCTCCATATTTGTAATGGGTTCCCACGCTGCATGTATCGCAACACCTCGTCCTTGGGTGTTAACATTCACATTTACATCCGATATATACGGTCTGAACCTGCCAGGGTATTTGTTCCAATGACTTATTCCGGCGAAATATTCTGTAAGTTTCCCTCCAATGTTTTTGGCCACAGTCATAGACAGTTTTGATTGTCTTATAATGGGGCCTGAATCCACTGAAACCCCCTTTAATTGTTTTGAAGTTTAGGAGAACAACATTATCAGTTGATTCAAACACAATTTTATAGGGGGGAACTGTAGGCCTGTATGTCACATATCCCCCTTCCCACTGTAGAATGATACCCTCATCATTCAGACTAATCTTCTTTAAATTTATTGTTTCCTTAAAATTCTTTATTGTTTATTGAAGGTTATTTTTATAATTCCTTCACCACGAAATGATTTAACTACATCTATAGTATTACATTTTGTTTCTTTTATTTTAGTTCTTCCCCTAGAATTTTTAGAATTATGCTCCTACACCTCACATTAATATAAAGCACTTGAACAAAAACATGGGAGTACACTATGAATTCATAGTTTAGATTTTTTGAATCGTAAATTAATTTTACTTTATTATAATTTAACTGTGACTTCCAATTGATCCAAGGTCTTCGAAAACTTTACAGCGTCACAACTGGATTAAAATCACATCACAGTAAAATTACTGCTGGCACATTTGTCGTAATTCATCACTAAGTTAATTTTTTAAGTCACTTTTGGCATATTCTTTTACTTTTATCACGAAGTTTATGATGTTTTTTCTTTCTTATTGATGCCATAATTCTTCTTTTCTTACTTTTGCCATAATTTCCATGTCTCCGCCCACTTCATGAGGGTTTCTACAGCCGATGCAGCTTCATCCGCGTTGATATTTCCATATTCTTGAAATATTGAAACTACAACCGATTTGACATCATTGGCCATTCAAAATCTCTGCATACATAAATATGACCGCCATGACTATCTAACAATTCATAAATACGACGGGCGTTGGCATCCATCATCATCTTATGTTTTACAGATTCTCTCTCAACTACGGCTTCTCGGAAGTAGGCAGTTGTAACAAGCTCAAAACTGGTAGCAGTTGATTTAGGAAGGTGCAAGACCTTCTTCGTGAAAGAGCGCAAGGCTCTATCATACCGCTCAATCCGTTTCATGTTTAGGTCGGCCACAGATACGTGATAAAACCGGCGTTGAACCAGTAACTTCGCCAGACGTATTTTCTGTGCCCCTTTTAGGGGGGCCCTTCGTAGCTTAGCTAACGAGGACGCGAACTCGGATTCCTTGACCTCACAGTTTCCATCCGTTCGTATCTGGGTCCCGAGATAACTCAAAGACCCAGTCATGTTAACGGCCGGAACACGTACGGAGCCTTCCCCCAACGAGGACTCCTGCTCTCTATCTCCCAAAACGCTAACAATGCTCCTCAAAACTATGGCTCTTGGCCTTTCCCTGCCACTCTAGGCACAAAGATTGACATTTACTAGGGTTGATCCGTAGATGCCGTTTCCTACAAAAAGTGGTCGACCCATCCATTATTAATTGAGACCCATGACGGGTCTCCGCAATTAGCAACAAATCGTCAGCATATCCAAAGGCTGCAACTTTTACACCACCATATTGGAACCCTATGCCCTGAGTAACGGTTGGGTCAGAGTTTACGGTGGTAGGGAATTCATCTATCACCAGGTTGAACAGGAACGGACTCAGTGGGTCCCCCTGCTTAACGCCATTCCGCATGATAATGTGACCTAGCTGTGTCCGACCAACACTCAGACGTGTGTCCACGTCCGTGTAAAGGTCATCAACAACTCGACACAAATGATCACTCGCACCAAAACGATTCAAAGCCCTCTGCACACTAGTGTGCTGCACAGAATCAAACGCTTTAGCCAAGTCAATAGCCAAAATGGCAATTGACCTCTTCTCATCGCGTGCTGCCTTGATCAAAGCTCTGACTGAGTATATGTTTTCGAAACATCCTGGTCTTCTTACGAAACCTCTTTGAGCGCCACTCAGCACCTCGCAGGCATTAAGCCTGTTTACAATTATTTTCGTGTATAAGCGCAGAATTGCACTTCCAATGGTTATGGGTCGAAATTTCTTGCCTGGTAAACTGGGGCCCAGGTTTTTTGGGACCAAGGTTGTCCTACATGGCTTCAGGCAACTAGCAATCTTACTACACCCCAAGAATGTATTAAAGAGAACAGCCAAGACGTGGTTATCTACTACTTTGAGGGTAGAATACTTGAGGAGGTCCGGCCCGGGAGCCGAATTCTCATCAAAAGAGTTAAGGGTTCTACTCACTTCCTCAGGCGAGATTGGACATGTCAACTCCGTTCGCAGCTTTGTTACTGAAGGGACGAATCCTTCCTTATCCTCGAGGGGATCTGACTCGAACAGACCCTTGTATTCACTGAAAAGCGCCTCCTTCTCAGTGCTTGTGAGAGAAACCTCTTCCCTTTCAAACCCGTTAACGCTTAGGATTGCGTCGAGACAATCCTTCTCACTGCGATTGAACATCGCCTGAGCTAGTCTAAATCTCTTCTCTGCAGGCCGCTCCTTCCGTACTCTTCGTTTGGCTTTGGTTTCATTAGCAGGTTCTTGTCTGTTACCAGACCTTCCCCCGCCTCTACCTCTACCACCCGTCATACTCTCCTCCCTTGCACCTTTGAGGTATCTGTCCGAGAACTCCCTAAAGTGTATCAACAGATATTTTCCCTTCCACAGCTAGGAGGGCGGTGGTCCTGAAGCTTTTTGCTTCGAGGGTCGCGCCTTCAAACTGTGGAACTGAAATCTCGGGGTGGCTTCTAAATAGTGCCTCATCTCCGTCTTCAATTTGCTCCATTACCTCGGTTGCATTTAAGGGCACGATGGTATCTAAACCTTTTATTTGGAGGAGATACCAGATTGGCACGACCGTCAGTTGCCCGACGACGCACGTCCTCTAGTATCTCAAGGTAATCATGCCGCTTGCGGACTTTCTTTACTGCCTCTCCCGTCCTCCCAGGTAGTTTCGAAGCAATGTATTGGTTTACGTTAACCAAATCTCCGCATTCTATCTCAAAGTGTGCGACACGTCGCAATTCGTCATCCTTCCAACTAGCCCTTTTAACTCCCGCAAATCTCTCATTATGAACGATCGGGTGCTGGTGCCGCATATGCTGCCCCAGACCCGTTGCAGATGTGAAACTCCTGCCACAGCCATCAACAACACACAATAAATGTCCCACATTACCATTCACCTCACTGGCTTGGATAGTGGGTCCCGAAGGACCCGGCGTTCCAATGACACCAGTGCATTCATTCCTCATTCTTTTACCATTCATTCCTTCAATCGCTTCTCCACTTTCATTCCTCATTCGCTTCCGCCTGCAGTACACTCCGGGTTTCAGAGGCCTCTCGCGGGGAGGAATCCTTGCAGTGCGGGAGATGACCAGCAACCCCCGCCACATTGGCAAAGGTCTTTGAGCATCTCGGGCAACGCCAGGTCACACTCGCTACTCGATGCCTCTGAATCATGTCCTCAACTAGCAGCTTGTAACTCGAGTCTCATTTCACATAATGAACACTGCTTCACTCTGTAAATTAAGACATGGGGCGTGGCTGTATCCGCCCTCTCTCTAGCTTCACCTCGTGCCAACAGTCCGAGTGCTTCCTCCGAGGAAGAAGCCTGTTGACTAATATTTTCTCTATTTGCTTCCATCATTTCGTACAGGTGATTTATTTACGGTTGCAGCACTTTTACCTGCTACACCTGGACATTTTAAGGTATGTCAAACTGTCAAGCCAGACCAACGGTTCTGTTAACAGAGGAGAAATAGCAGCATCCATATTTATTCGCAACAACTTCTCAATTTTTATATATCAATTTTTGATGGCCGATCCAGATGCTGGTTAAATAAAAAGATTTCAAAGGATTAAATCTTTGTAGATGTAGATGAAAGGAAACCATTTCATCTATATTTTCTGAAAATACCCCAGGATGATCACCAGGCTCGAACGAGACAGGGTTATTCAAGCACACAACTTTACAAGATAATCTAATTTGAGACGGACATGGACCAGCGTCTCTGCTACCCACAATCACTTCATTATATGTCACCTTGAGAGGTAGAACATCCTTTCCTTGAGATTTGAAAAAACACTCTAGTGAGGTCCTACAGAAGCATCTGCTGAAACTAATTTGATACTTGATTGAACAGGCTCTTGGAAATATTCTGGGCCAATAGTAACCACATTATCCGATACTATTTTTGGAGTGTTTTCTTACTTAACGAGCCTCTTCTCGAGAGATTTGTAAAATTTTTCTCCATTACCCACAGGGTCACCACTTCGAAATATAGACACGACTTCGAGAATCAAATCTTGAACTCCATCTTGGCAACATCAAAATCTTTCATGCACATAACCTCGGGTTTGAAAGCTTTTGAGAATATATGTGCCACTTGTTTGGCACAACCAAAGGATTTGTCAGTTTCAGTAGTATAGAGAATCAATGCTCTTGCTCTATATTGTTGGTATAAGCTTTAATAAACATCCTTTCAGCGAACAAAGCTGGCCTTGCCATTTGCCGAAACCTCTTCAAGTAATCGATTTCTCCCTTTTCTATTGTTCCTCTGATATGTTTCCCAAAATTACATGTCATCTACATTTTCTGAAAGTACCCCAGGATGATCACCAGGCTCGAACGAGACAGGGTTATTCAAGCACACAACTTTACAAGATAATCTAATTTGAGACGGACATGGATCATCGTCTCTGCTACCCGCAATCACTTCATTTTATGTCACCTTAAGAGGTAGAACTTCCTTCCCTGGAGATTTGGAAAAATACTCTAGTGAGGTCCTACAGAAGCATCTGCTGAAACCAATTTGATACTTGATTGAACAGGCTCAATCATTGATTGATTCAATCGCACCTTGGCTCAATTCTTGACGTCTAGTCCATTCTTTTGCAAAATCTGGTGCAATTTCCTTTACATCGATGCTTCCTGGTCCTGCATCTGGACCTTGCTCAAAATATTTTTCCTAAAAATAAATAATTTGATAAAAGTAGCATAGGTCTTCTATGGCTGATCCTGATAGTCGTACAAGAGTTTTATCCAGTAGAATAAAACTTCTTGGTGTGAAACTGGAGTTGTAAATGATCCAGGCGGGTTGACCCAAACCCAATCTGTGGGACATCCACCTCTTTCCTTACGCTCGATCTTGAAATGTTCAATAAGTCTCGCAAGCTGTCGAATGGTCAACTATTGTGATTTTGCTTCCCGAAAACTGCGCTACAGCGACAAACTATGCGCTCGCTGACGGCAAAGTCTCGCCTATTGCTCTCGTTTGTTTCTATGTTTAGGCCCATGATACCAGCCATCACAGGTGCGAGATTGAATCTATGTTTATCTCCTAAATCACGTGATCCTATTTTTGAATCCGAGTACCAACCACTGAAGGGTATTGCACTGAATTCTAAACCACAACAGTCTAATTTTAAGCATGACACTCCCGGGAGGTTAAAGCACTTGTTTGATATATTTACAGCCCAACCAAGCTTCTGAGCAGCCTGAGTCAGTTCCAAGTTAAAAGGATCTCAAGAAGGGTGCCATCAGGTTGTTTATAGCAAGCATATCCAATCATAGTAGAATTCCACACACGAAAGTCACATCTTCCTTTTTGATGGGGTGGAAACACTGTTGTTGCTAATCGAAGAATCCCACCATTTGTGGCGTATTGTATGTGGGTACACATGGCTTCAAACATTTCCTGTGTTGTACCAACATGACGACTATCAAATACATGTATCTTTTTTCCACTGGATACGTCCAGGACAGCTTGGAGCATTCCTCCTGGCAACTGTAGCACCGTATTTCAATTCTTTGGTTTTCATGATGTAACCATCTGCTTCTTCGATCTGCATTTTAATCTCACTGTAACGGTTTAGATGCTCTTCATACACAAATTTTTTCAAAGGAAGTATAGAACTCGTCAATAAACTTTTTGGTTTTGGTCAACGTCAATAACGTCCAAAACTGCGTTTCCAATTCTAATGGGTTTCTCTTCTTTAACAGTGTTCATATGATTTGCAGTACATATCGTTAGACGGCAATTCAAAGCCTTGGCGTTACTGGTCGAATGCAGTTTATCATAGAGGACTTCGCCAGTGGACCAGTTTTTAAGCCGTATTCCTTCATTACTAGCATGCTGCTTCATTTCACATATCCTTCCCACTCTGATAGTTTTTTATCTGATTGAGATGTCTGCTTAAGTCAATATTCAGGACTAAATTAAAATAGATTTCATTAAATTTTTTTTTTCGTATTGCGATGGAATGAAACAAGACGACTTGTGCACCATCTATGTTATATCAAAAGTTACTGTGGCTGAGTTTGCTTCTTTGCCCTTAATGGGATAAAGCTTCTGTATTATTTTGAGTTTATCTCCATATTAATTTATTCACCCTAAAGATAGATTTTTATCTAGTTAGTATCTGAGATAACTTCTCCAATTCCTAAGATAGGTCTTTCTTTCTGGGTATTTTCACCGGTGCCATCTTTTTTTTACACACGACATCTATTTTTTTGACTTCATATAGCATCATCTTTGTTGTCATATCATTAAGGAATGTACTGAAACAAGCAGAAGAGGGGGAACCTCTTCTGCATGCGACGTATTGTACCCGCCGGTATTAAGTTACCCTTAAATTGCGGGGAATAGTTGAGGGGTTCCTTACACTTCCCTTGTTCCTAGGTTCCTTCATCACTGGTTTGGGTTGACGAATGTGCCACTCTCGACAAGAGAGGTCGTATTTTATTTTTCCCATGTAAAACCGGTTTGTGATGGGTGATAACCTAATGATAAATGCAGTACTGAACTTTATCTCAAGAGCTATGATAGCAGGTGTGAAAACAAATTTTTTTTACAAGGCGAGGACATGAGTTTTTCAGCCGTGAAGCAATTTTAGAAGCGAAGGAAATTGTCTATCGCCAGTCCGACTTAAGGGAACGTGTAATAAAACATGTAAAGGACGAGGACAACTTGATGGACATTGCGATGATGTTCGCTCACTGTGCCAAAGAAAAGAGACAGCTTCCTCAGTTCGTTATTTTTGAGTCCCAAGAAATTCCCTCCTGTACTGAAGAGATCGCTGCTTGTTTAGTGTCAAACGTCAACGAGATAAATCGCAAGTTCAATGGCCTGCTTGACCGTTTGAACCAGAAACCATTACCTTGGCCAGAAGACGACAATTCTGTTGCTGCTCAAGCTAATGAGTCTAACCCTTTTCTTCCATCTTACTCAGTAGTCTTGAATAAGCCTCCTCCCACCGTTGTTACCGCAGATGAAAGGAATATCTTCTTGTCGAATATTTGTGAGCCAATCACGGCATACCTTGTTTTCTATGATCTGCACCTTTACTCTTTGAATTTTTGGATATGTATCGGATTCTCATACCCCAACCGCTTACTGTGGCCGTCAAACCCATTGTCTCCAGGGCAGGCATCAATGGATAAATGCAACCTTATATTAAATAATTTTTGTTAGCTGGATAAGCACTATGTCCGATCCTCTGCGTTCCTCCACCCTGTCAATGGCAAAATCTTCCCTGGTATATTCTTGTTAATCTTCCACGTCATATTCTCTAACTCTAATTCTGAGGAATTCTAATTTGATATATTTAAGACAGTGGGCGGCCGTTACGATCCATCTTTTGTTTAGTATCGTGCCTCCACATTTGTAATAGGTTCCAACAATGCATATTTGCTTCCTCGGGTCATCGATCTGTATTGGTTCGCCAGGAAAGAAGCTGGAGCTTGTGTCAAAAACCAAAAAAGTGCTGCAATAAGTGCCGTATTTGATCCTGATTTGCAAATTTTGCTGATCAAGAAGCAAAAATATGAGAAGGAGGAAGACCTTTGTGAGATATTTAAAATTTAGAGAAAATCTGGAATGGATGAAGTCTGATGTAATAAAGATTTGAAATTGGATATTTGATTACTAAGGACATATCTTTTGAGTCTATGGTCTTTTAAAATATGTGTTATAGAGTTTTGAAACCCATTCTCTGGCTAAATGGGCCCTCAGATTGTGTACCCAAGTGTAAATTGTAACGTATAGAAGGATGATGAATTCAATTTCTTTTGCAAGATTCTATGAAATTGAATTGACAAATAAGATTTGCGTGTTTTTTTAACACAATTTAATAAATCTGAAACAATATTGGTCAAATGCTGTTTCAGATCTAAATATCTGACGTAAATATCTTGACGCAAATAAGTTCTGAGACCATACTGGCTGTGCATGACGTATGAAAACAAAGAAAAGAAATAATAATTGAAAAGACAAGAATCAAATAGGTGAAAAACGAGGATTTTATCAGCCAGTAGCAAAATATGAAAAACAAGCAAATATTTCGAGAAGGACCTCCGCCAAGTCGTCCTCAGTGCTCAAAAAAAAAATAAGAAATAGGAAAAAGAAACAAAAAGACAATCTAACCTTTTTAAGTGAACTTTACGAGAGGAAAAAAGACACTGAATCAAACATCAAAAACCAACTTGAAATCAATGAAAAAGATGTTTCCAATTAGATTGAACAAGTATCTTTTGCCTTGCAACAGATTTCGCCTGTCTACAATTTTGGTTTTTATTAGATATGCGGACAGGTTGTCTTAAGTTAGACTGGGCGAAAATACTCGTAGAGTCTTTTAATACTAAATTTTATATATATATATATATATATATATATATATATATATATATATATATATATATATATATATATATATATATATATATATATATATATATATATATATGATCTTTTATGAATAAATATTGTAGTAAATGCTGGAAAATCAAAAATAATACGGATGGATCGTTATGAAATACTCCACGAAATGAACAATTGGGGAGGAAACGGCAATTGGTTAAACTAGGAATAAATCATAGTAGCAGCATAAGTAGCATGATAGGTAGCAGCACTGCATTTGAAACAGAAGAAACAATTTTATTCTATTATATTATTAAATACCAACATGAGTAAGTATATATCAAAGTATATTTAATAAACTTAATGTCAATGTCAGTGTCCCAGGTACACACCAGGGTCGGGTTTACACAATAATTAGGAACTCTGAATTACTTTTGTGAGAATTAAAAAAACGCTCGATTTTTGCGAGAATTTCAAAGGATTAGAAAATTTATATCCAAGTTTATATCCATATGTTTCCAAGATTTGTCAGGGTACAGTAAATTACTAATACGGTACTTAATTAATTAACACGGTACAGTAAATTCTAGTAGCTCCAGTAAATTCTTCTAAATAGTTTATTGGATGTGATCAAAAATTGTCTAAAAATTAGTTATTTAATATGAATTAATGTCTTTCTGTTGTCTAATTTTACAGTATTTGGAAGAAGAAATAAAACAAAGCTCTTTAGAAAGTATTCTGTCACATATATTGAATTGTAGGGGTTAGCTGAAGATGTGAATCTTTGATTTCATGTAAATTGTGTGGCCAGTAACTGTTGGAAAATGAATCAGGGTCATTAATATTTTGTCTCAATTATCAGCCAGTTATAATTCTGTTACGGGGTGTGTGTGTTCAATTAAGAGTTCCGTGGGAAGTTGTGAGTTTTGCTTAAGGTGGATTGTTGCTATGAGGTACTTGGGACTTTTCTAAGTCTTGGTAGCTTAATGTTGATATGAGATATGGGAGCTAAATTGCTAACAGAATAAAAAGGCTTTGTAGGTAATCCCCAGTAACTTGGGAGACAGAATCATCTCAGTGATGTTCGAGGTCTCCTGATATAGTATAGATTCCCTTGGGACCGTACCTGAAGACTAGAGGAACTGTACCTGATGCCCTAGTACACAGACTAAAGATGATTAAAGACAATGAGTTTCATTTTCTTACTTGCATACAACTTTGGACAAAACAACTCCGATAATTTATAACATGAAAGGGTGCACATGAACACTTGAACTTGACTATCATAAGACTGCCCCCCTAGCTGCCTGTGTCGCGCTAATATAAGTCCAAGACGTGATTTCTAAACAAGAACTTGGCGGACGCCCTGTGCAGTTGACCTCTACCGCAAAATGTTGCAATACTGCTGGTATTTCCCAATCCTGATACTTTGACCAGTCTCCACTCCCAGGAGTTATTTTTGTAACAAAGATTTCCCTTCTGGTTTTGAGTTAAAAAAACAGAGTTCAAATAAACCAGTAATAGAGATTTGATTTTGATTGGTTGATTCAAAAAGAAACATTTCTACTCTTTGTTTGACTTGTGTTTAAAGGCACGCAGCCCATAAAGTATTGAATAACTGCTAAATTCCAGATTCTATAAGACTTAACTTTAAATCTTTTTTTTAATTTGAAATTTACTAAAGGGGTATGAATGTGAAATTTAGTCCTGAATTTAAGAGTTTCTAAAGGAGTATGGATGATAGATTTGGTCCTGTATTTAAGAATTTCTAAGGGGGTATGAATGAGAAATTTGGTCCTGAATATTTTAAAGGGGGTGCTGGTCTATATGTTACATATACCCTTTCTCGTTGTAGATTGATGTCCCCATCAATCAGTCTAATCCCTTTCTTTAAACATTGCATTTTTAATTCTTATTGTCTATTCAAAAAAAATTATTCTAATTTCATAACCTTATAATGCTTATTTAAAATTTATAGATATATTTTCCTACACCTTGTATGGATTTTTCACTTAACACTTATAAAAATTATATAATGACAGCACTTGACATCTACTGTGTTGACACATGAATACCTGGTTTCAATTGTTTGTTTTTATTGGAATTATAAACAATTTTATCTGTTATATTTAATTCTCAATTGATCCCAGGTATCTTAACAATAAAGTGCAAAATATACAAAATTATAAAAAAATTACCATTGGTACTCTTATTTAATTTAAACTTTTAATTCACTATTTGGCACTTTAATTGTTCATCATTTATTATCTAGGGATATTGGTTTCAAATCTTTCACAATTATCGTGTCCTTGCCCTACTTACTGATTGAACTAATATAATGTCATTTTTATATCTATCACCTCTAAGTGTTTTTGTTGTTTAGAAATGCAGCAATTGTAAAGTCTGTTTTGTTCTTTACGCTTCTACAAAATGGGAAGCGCGGGACCCGGAACACCTATCCCCAGCAGTTTAAGTACAAAAGTACCGCCGGTACTACGGCTCTTCCGTCCCGTTCCCGCTCTCTTCTGCATTTGTATTGTTTTAAGCGTTATTTTTATTGTCTTATAAGTCAATCGACTGAGGTAGTATTTAAGACCTTACTTGGTAGTTGATTCATAAGTTTATAAAATTAGGATTTAGGATGTCCTGTTCTAAATCTTCATCTAGGTCTGTGACGTTGCTGATGTTGGGTTTCCATATTGAAATAGATTATCATCTATATGGTCTTCGTGGGTATGTGGTGGTTGTACCCGCCGGCTGGATGTTACATCATCTCTAGTCTATGGTGTTAAGTTAGAAAGATGAAAATGATTGTAGTACAACAGATGGCGCTATTTGAGGTTTCACTTGAGTGATAGCTGTCTGGTTGAATCAGATGTGTTTTTTGGGCATTTTTCGGCGGTTGATTAATCATGATAGGTGTTTTTCAGTTTTGACCATGACGTATCGTCGGCCAATGTCAAGAGTATGCCAAATTCTGTAATAAAAATTTCCAAGCAGAATCATGTTGTTAACACATAAAATGATAATAACGAAACGTGACTAAGAAGCATCATTATAACATCATAATTGCATAGCAGTAATATTATTTAAAAATTCAAAGGGAAATTGAATGTATAATAATTTTTGAGGTACATTCGAAGTAACGTGAGGTATATGAGGTTATATAGTAATTAAGAATATTCTTATGTGTATTACACTAATACTATATCATTATGGTGACATGTAAATATAAAAACACTGAACAAAAGTGGGTGGTTAAATATACGAATACATAGAGGTCTTAATTTACTCTGGATCATACTTGAATCCATTTTTTTGAACTTCCAATGCATGATTTGTCGAAAAGTAATACAATTTTGCGTCATAGCCTATCAATCACGTAATTTTAAGATTTTTTCAGCCCTTTTTAGGTATGTACTCTAAAGGTAGATGATGTTAGCACACTATTTTAGACCCAGAGACAACTTTAGATAAGAGAGCATTTTGTAAAAGCGTTAATTAATAACCAAAAACTTGATAATATGACATCATGGTCATTTCAATCATTTTTTTAAAAGTAAGAAGAATCAGTAATGCCAATTTCACTCCAAGTTAAAAAATAAGACAAATTTATTTCTCATACTTTCAAGAAAACCACAAAGACGTGCATAAACCAGTCAAATGCAGTTGCATTCTCTGAATCCCCGTCGTTTACATAGACGGCATCACGTAGCCGACTGCAGAATGTTTCATTGTGAATTTGAAACTCCCTCAGATCCGTCGAAGTCATCTCAGGGATTCGCTTCTTCATAAGTTCGAATGCTAAGTTAAATCATACTTCAATCCATTTTTTCTTAACTTCCAATGCATGATTTGTCGAAAAGTAATACAATTTTGCGTCATAGCCTTTCAATCACGTAATTTTAGGATTTTTTCAGCCCTTTTTAGGTATGTACTCTAAAGGTAGATGATGTTAGCACACTATTTTAGACCCAGAGATAACTTTAGATAAGAGAGCATTTTGTAAAGACGTTAATTAATAACCAAAAACTTGATAATATGACATCATGATCATTTCAATAATTTTTTTAAAAGTAAGAAGAATCAGTAATGCCAATTTCACTCCAAGTTAAAAAATAAGACAAATTTATTTCTCATACTTTCAAGAAAACCACAAAGACATGCATAAACCAGTCAAATGCAGTTGCATTCTCTGAATCCCCGTCGTTTACATAGACGGCATCACGTAGCCGACTGCAGAATGTTTCATTGTGAATTTGAAACTCCCTCAGATCCGTCGAAGTCATCTCAGGGATTCGCTTCTTCATAAGTTCGAATGCTAAGTTAAATCATACTTGAATCCATTTTTTTGAACTTCCAATGCATGATTTGTCGAAAAGTAATACAATTTTGCGTCATAGCCTTTCAATCACCTTTAAATTCACCTTTAGTTTGGTATAATATAAGAACAAGTTAGCTATTTCTGGTTCTACTGGTAAGTGGAGACCAAATGTTAAGTGAGTTTTTATCTCGTTTAGAATGTTCTTTAGGTCCAAGGGATCTACTAAGTGGTAAGAAAGGGATCCTCCTGTTAATTCAAATAATGCGAATTCAAATTAACTGACATCAGTAGCTAAGTTCAACAAAGACATAATAACAATTTCGAGTGACACCATTGTTAGGCTGGAATCAGAGATTATTCTAGCTACTTCAATTTTTAAATAGTTCATTGTTTTGACTGTTCTTGAGATTTTTTTTGGATATGGCCTCAATTTTATCTTTTTGATAGTTGGTGATACTTGCTTGTATTTTTTGTACATTAGTGTTGTATTCATGGCTGTGTTGGGCCTTTTAACATTATCTCTTAATATATTTAAATCTTCTTCGGTGTACAAACCGAATAGACGAGAAGCAAGCTCCCCTACTATTGGGATTAAACTTGTTGACCTTTTATATTTACTCCTTCGGAAAAATACTTCAAATATACGTGTTGTGCTTTGTTTAAGTTTTTGTATTTCTGTATTGAATAGTTGCGCAAGTTTTTTTTGCCGTCTGTAGTCAAACATTCTCTTCAGTGATTTTCATCTTGGTATTTTTTGTCTCCATCCATACATTGTGTTCTACCATAGTCGGTATCGATAAAAGGGATTTGTCATCTAACTTGTATTCTTCCTTTCTTCGTAGAAGTCCATATCCAGCTAGTGGATCGGTACGGTTGCCTTACTGTTATTAAAAATTCATCGTTGTTATTTGGTATTAATACACTAGGGATAGTTTCTGTAGTAATTTCTGACATTGAGGTGTCTAACTCTATCGGTTGTGGGTCAGTAGTCGTGGGGTTTGACGTGGGGAATGTTTATTATATTATGAAAAACGAATTAAGTATTTTCATACGGCTCATTGAGTTTTGTTTTATGGAGCGCATATAACGACATAACGCGGCGCAGGGGACAGCACATTTAGTGTTTTCCCATGTGACACGCGAGACAGAATGTTGGATAGTGCGATTTTTGTTTTTTAGGCAGGAATGCAATTTTCTAGTATGCTTTTAGGTATAACCTGAACATTACACATGTTTATTGTGCCCAAGTTTAGGACCTGTCATTTTAGCTCATAAATAACGTTTCTTTTGACTTCCCAGATCCTTATAACTGAGAGGTTTATTTGAATACATTAGGGGGAACGTACGAAAATGTCCTTTTCTTTATTTTTGATCTGATTCCTATGTTGATTATACACAATGTATTATATTGTAAGCTGATATATGCATTTTCTTTAACAGAGTAAGGCTAATTGTGATCTTAATCTTAAGGGTTTTACTTTTTGGGATTCGTCGTATTTCTGTAAGTTCTTTTCTTTTTCATTCCTTGTTCGGTTATTAAGTTGGAAACACCATATTTTACTTAGTTAAATGCCGTATATAAATATATTTCGTGATCGAAATGCTTACCAATTGTAGTCTTTGTTTTTTTGGAGTGTGTTCAAAGTATGGATCTTGCTATGAATCTAGGTATATTTTGGACAAGGTAAGAGATTGCATTTTGTTAAATATATTTGGTACTTTCAAAATTAATGATAAATTTTTTTTTTTTTTTATTTTATAACGTGCTATAGTCATAGCAATAGTCCAGAGCTCCGCCTTCCTTCTTAATGTGCAATAGTTAGTGATTGGATAGGCATATAAATTTTCCATGTTCATCGATTGTTCTGCGATTCTGTTCTAAAACGGTTTGCAAAAAAAGTTTGAGCACTGCAAGATAATTCTGATCCAACCAATAGTATGCCACTTTACCCAACGGGTATGACAAATCTAAGGAAAACGTTACTAGCGTCAATGAGAGTTTAACCGCGGATACATTCGTTGAATCCATCTGGTTGGTAATCCTGGAAGTTACACTCTTTACAATGGTCCCAATTTAACTGGGTTTCTTCGTACCAAAATCTTTCTGGAACAATGTCATAGCCAGGTCCAACAACTGGTGCTTCATTTATGTAGTCTAGTTGTTTATCAATAACCTCATTATTGAATTTCTTCTCCCCTGACTTAAAATCATAGTGTATCTGAATTTCCCTATCGCACAGACACTGGTGGAAAAAAATTGGGTGATGTTCCTTTCTGCAAACAATTCCTGAATTTTCTTTAGTCCTGATTAATTAGCAAAGTCAAGTTCTGATGGTGAGAGGACCATTGCATGGTCTTTCAATTTTGACCGTTGATACTCAAGTTTCATGGTTTTGCTACAAAGTCATTTATTGTTGTAACCTGCGATTATGATGTTATTCATCATCTTGTATACAAGGATGTCATCTTGTGAGTCTTTATTTTGATGTGCATATTTGATGAAAAAATTTACCTTACATACAGACCAACTAACCCAATAGGAACATTTTGACTAAATACCTGACAGCCTGTAAAACCAACAGGTCTCTTCTTGCTTCCTGGCTTTTTGTTACGGGGGGGGGGTTGTTCAATTAAGAGTTTGGTGGGAAGTTGTTGTGAGTTTTACTTACGGGGAAATTGTTGCCGTGAGGTATTTGGGATTTTTCTAAGTCTTGGTAGCTTAATGTTGATATGAGATATGGGAGCTAAATTGCTAACAGAATAAAAATACTTTGTAGGTAGTCCCCAGTAACTTGGGAGACAGATTCATCTCAGTGATGTTTGAGGTCTCCTAAATAGTATAGATTCCATTGGGACCGTACCTAAAGACTAGAGGAACTGTACCTGATGCCCTAGTTCATAGACAAGAGATGATTAAAGACAATAAGTTTTATTTGCTTACTTGCATAAAGCTTTGGATAAAACAACTCCAATAATTTATAGCATGAAAGGGTGCACATGAACACTGGAACTTGACTACTCTAAAACTGCCTCTCCTAGCTGCCTGCGTCGCGCTAATATAAGACACCAACAGGATTTCTAAACAAGAACTTGGTATACGACGTGGGCAGGTGACCTCTACTGCTAAATGTTGCAATACTGCAGGTATTTCCCAATCATGATATATTGACTAGTCTCCACTCCCAAGAAATATTTTTGTAACAAGGATTTCCCTTCTGGTTTGGAGTTCAAAAACACAAGGTTCAAATAAACCAGTAATAGAGATTTAATTTTGATTGGTTGATTCAAAAAGAAACATTTCTACTCTTTGTTTGACTTGTGTTTAAAGGCACGTAGCCCATAAAGTATTGAATAACTGCTAAATTCCAGGTTCTATAAGACTTAACTTTAAATCTTTTTCTAATTTGAAATTTACTAAAGGGGTATGAACGAGAAATTTAGTTCTGAATTTAAGAGTTTCTAAAGGAGTATGGATGATAGATTTGGTCCTGTATTTAAGAATTTCTAAGGGGGTATGAATGATAAATTTGGTCCTGAATATTTTAGAGGGGGGTGCTGGTCTATATGTTACATATCCCCTTTCCCGTTGTTGATTGATGTCACCATTAATCAGTCTAATCCCTTTCTTTAAACATTGCATTTTTAGTTCTTCTTGGCTATTAAAAAAAAGTTATTCTAATTCCATAACCTTATTGTGATTATTTAAAATTTATAGATATATTTTCCTACACCTTGTATGGATTTTGCACTTAACACTTATAAAAATTATATAAATACAGCACTTAACATCAACTGCGTTGAAACATGAATACCTGGTTCGAATTGTTTGACTTTATTTAAATTATAAACAATTTTACCCATTATATTTAATTCTCAATTGATCCTAGGTATTTTACAATAAAGTGAAAAATATACAAAATTACATAAAAAATTACCACTGGTACTTTCATTTAGTTTAAACTTCTAATTCACTATTCGGCACTTTAATTTTTCATCACTTATTATTTTGGTATATTATTTTCACACCATTCACAATTTTCGCGTCCTTGCCCTATTTATTGATTGAACTAATATAATGTCATTTTCTAATCTATCATCTTTAAGTGTTTTTGTTGCTTGAAAATTTAGCAATTGTAAAGTCTGTCTTGTTTTTACGCTTTTATAAAACGGGAAGCGCGGGACCCGGCACACCTATCCCCATCAGTTGAAGTACAAAAGTACCGCCGGTACTACGGCTCTTCCCTCCCGTTCCCGCTCTCTTCTCTATTTGTATTGTTTTAAGCGTTATTTCTATTGTCTTATAAGTCAATCGACTGAGCTAGTATTTAAGACCTTACTTTGTAGTTAATTCATAAGTTTATAAAATTAGGATTTAGGATGTCCTGTTCTAAATCTTCATCGAGGTTTGTGACATTGCTGAAGTTGGGTTTCCATATTGAAATAGGTTATCATCTATGGTGTCTTCGTGGGTATGTTGTGGTTGTACCCGCTGGCTGGATGTTACGTCTTCTCTAGTCTACGGTGTTCAGTCAGAAAGATGTAAAAAATTTTAGCACAATAGATGGCGCTATTTGAGGTGTCACTTGAGTGATAGCTGTCTGGTTGAATCAGATGTGTTTTTCGGGCATTTTTCGGCGGTTGATTAATCATGATAGGTGTTTTTCAGTTTTGACCATGACGTATCGTCGGCCAATGTCAAGAGTATGCCAAATTCTGTAATAAAAATTTCCAAGCAGAATCATGTTGTTAACACATAAAATGATAATAACGAAACGTGACTAAGAAGCATCATTATAATATGATAATTGAATAGCAGTAATATTATTTAAAAATTCAAAGAGAAATTGAATGTATAATAATTTTTGAGCTACATTCGAAGTAACGTGAGGTATATGAGGTTATATAGTAATTAAGAATATTCTTATGTGTATTACACTAATACTGTATCATTATGGTGACATGTAAATATAAAAACACTGAACAAAAGTGGGTGGTTAAA
The DNA here is from genome assembly GCF_032884065.1 of Artemia franciscana. Taxonomy (NCBI): domain Eukaryota; kingdom Metazoa; phylum Arthropoda; class Branchiopoda; order Anostraca; family Artemiidae; genus Artemia; species Artemia franciscana. Next base: position 85,456 of record NW_027062767.1, read on the forward strand.
TATACGATTACATAGAGGTCTTAATTTACTCTGGATCATACTTGAATCCATTGTTTTGAAATTCCAATGCATGATTTGTCAAAAAGTAATACAATTTTGCATCATAGCCTTCCAATCACCATGCCTTGGAATATTTTTAATTTGGAAATAGAGTAGTAAAATTACAAGAGAGGACTTTTTAATTCTCTTGTACATAAGAAAAGAAAGGAACGAATTTTTCGTGCTTGTTGGAGGTTTATATATACATAAAATTTTCTGCCAAGAGTATTCTTGATGTACACGCCAAAAAGAAATACAGTATATTGCATCATAGCCTTTTAGCTGTTATACACCAACAATATTTCCTACAGTAGGGAAAGGATATGTGAACGTACGGGAAAAGACCTCTCAATTTTCCTGTATCCTCACATCCTCCCTGTCAAAATGGCTTAAATATCACCGGGAGCAGTAGGGTTTAATTGATGCATCTCTTGTGCCTCAATTATATCATTATTTATCCTTCTTCGCTTCAAGAGTTTTCAATAGTTAATTGTTAGTAGCGCTCTTATTGTTAATGAAATAAGAAATACCATGAATATAGTGATTATAATATTATACCATGAGTTTGGTGAGAATAATCCGTATTGACTCTCCACGTATTTCAACCTTTGGTTTTCGTCAGTGAACAAGGGTATTTGCAAATCTAATTCTTCCTTTATTTTTGTAAATTGCACTGTACCTTTAATCTTGTCTATTTTTGGCCATATTGATGTTTTAGATTCCTCATTGTTTATATTCGGAATTGTGAACGACAAGTTTATTCCTTGAAAGTTATTATTTTTGGGCTCATGACGTTAGGGCTGGTTGTGATTAGAGGTGTTTGCTCGGTTGTTTCCTTACTTACAAGTCTGCAACCTTGTTTGATTGTGATAGTTCCAACGTCCTGTAACAATATTTAGGTTCGATAACTGGTATCAATTTTTTTTGTATTGTTGTAGCAGGATAGGGTTCCTACCGTCTTCTTAGGTACTGTAAATAACTATAAATCGTTCCGTAAATTAATGAAAGTTTCTCTTTTGGTACTTCCTATTAGGGCTTCACAAGAGTCGGGAATATTTTGTTGCTGTGATTCCTTTGGGAACAGATCTAGCATGCATGATCCTATTTTACGTTATATATAGGTAATTTTAGTCGGCAGACCAAATTTTTAAATGACATGCATTCCTTCAATTCTTGGGCATTTGCTAGTTCGTATTTTCTCCTGTCTTGATCTATTAACATATATTCTGCTTATGGGATGATGCTCATGAAGGAGTTTGTCTCTTTTATATTAATGGGGAAAGTAGATATTTTGCACAAGTCATATATGGATTGTTGATTAATTAATGGAATTGTGACTACTGCAAAGAGTTATTCATTAATTTTGGTGACATACACCTTTAGTTTGGTATAATATAAGAACAAGTTAGCTATTTCTGGTTCTACTGGTAAGTGGAGACCAAATGTTAAGTGAGTTTTTATCTCGTTTAGAATGTTCTTTAGGTCCAAGGGATCTACTAAGTGGTAAGAAAGGGATCCTCCTGTTAATTCAAATAATGCGAATTCAAATTAACTGACATCAGTTGCTAAGTTCAACAAAGACATAATAACAATTTCGAGTGACACCATTGTAAGGCTGGAATCAGAGATTACTCTAGCTACTTCAATTTTTAAATAGTTCATTGTTTTGACTGTTCTTGAGATTTTTTTTTGGATATGGCCTCAATTTTATCTTTTTGATTGTTGGTGATACTTCCTTGTATTTTTTGTACATTAGTGTTGTATTCATGGCTGTGTTAAGCCTTTTAACATTATCTCTTAATATATTTAAATCTTCTTCGGTGGACAAACCGAATAGACGAGAAGCAAGCTCCCCTACTATTGGGATTAAACTTGTTGATCTTTTATATTTACTCCTTCGGAAAAATACTTCAAATATACTTGTTGTGCTTTGTTTAAGTTTTTGTATTTCTGTATTGAATAGTTGCGCAAGTTTTTTTTTTACCGTATATAGTCCAACATTCTCTCCAGTGATTTTCATCTTGGTATTTTTTGTCTCCATCCATGCATTGTGTTCTACCATAGTCGGTATCGATAAAAGGGATTTGCCATCTAACTTGTATTCTTCCTTTCTTCGTAGAAGTCCATATCCAGCTAGTGGATCGGTACAGTTGCCTTACTGTTATTAAAAATTCATTGTTGTTATTTGGTATTAATACACTAGGGATTGTTTCTGTAGTAATTTCTGACATTGAGGTGTCTAACTCTATCGGTTGTGGGTCAGTAGTCGTGGGGTTTGACGTGGGGAATGTTTATTATATTATGAAAAACGAATTAAGTATTTTCATACGGCTCATTGTGTTTTATGGAGCGCATATAACGACATAACGCGGCGCAAGGGACAGCACATTTAGTGTTTTCCCATGTGACACGCGAGACAGAATGTTGGATAGCGCGATTTTTGTTTTTTAGGTAGGAATGCACTTTTAATGCAATTTTCTAGTTTGCTTTTAGGTATAACCTGAACATTACAAATGTTTATTGTGCCCAAGTTTACGACCTGTCATTTTAACTCATAAATAACGTTTCTTTTGACTTCCCAGATCCTTATAACTGAAAGGTTTATTTGAATACATTAGGGGGAACGTACGAAAATGTTCTTTTCTCTGTTTTTGATCTGATTGCTATGTTGATTATACACAATGTATTATATTGTAAGCTGATATATGCATTTTCTTTAACAGAGTAAGGCTAATTGTGATCTTAATCTTAAGGTTTTTACTTTTTGGTATTCGTCGTATTTCTGTAAGTTCTTTTCTTTTTCATTCCTTGTTCGGTTGTTAAGTTGGAAACACCATATTTTGCTTAGTTAAATGCCGTATATAAATATATTTCGTGATTGAAATGCTTACCAATTGTAGTCTTTGTTTTTTTGGAGTATGTTCAAAGTATTGATCTTGCTATGAATCTATGTAGATTTTGGACAAGGTAAAAGGTTGCATTTTGTTAAATGTATTTGGTACTTTCAAAATTATTGATGAAAAAAATGTATTTTATTTTTATAACGCACTATAGTCATAGCAATAGTCCAGAGCTCCGCCTTCCTTCTTAATGTGCAATAGTTATCGCCAGAGCTCTGGCTTCTTTTTCCTAAGCCAATCACAACTATCTGTCTTATCAGCGGAATACTTTGATGGTGGTAGAGGAGCATTGAAGCTCCTCCTAAGATTCCTACACCAATTGCTATCCCTCTAAAAGTTGTGGCTGATAAGGGATATCCGGCCCATGATACTAGTTGCGAAAATGAAAATAATTCCAGTAAAATCACATAACGAGAAATAGCAGTTCAAGCATTGCTAGTAGGAAAACTAGTGTTCGACCGGTCCCCGTTTTTATATCGCTAGACACGGATTGTAGTATTCAGTCAATTCTCAGTCAGTGAGGTAAATAAGTTGAAGGGTAGTGGAATTCGCATTTGCAGTGATCTCCCACCATAGCTAAATTTTTTACTGAATGAGCTACTGTCTAAGGGAAAGGACATGTGTGATTCGGGTTCGGTTCATCTTACGCGTATTAAACAAAAAGGGAGCAAATTACGGCTCGAATGTAAAAAGATTATGTCTTCACATTGGGTTAAGATTGACTAGTTACGGTGATTATTAATGACATTTCGTTTGGTCAGATTATTTTTATTACCTTACAATATGTAATGTTTCCCAGTTCATACGATCATATTTTTTCTTGTGCGATTTTTGTCACCCTGTACCTTAGTATCAGTTTATTTTATGTCTTTTTTCTTTTTTTTGTGTTTCTATTTATATAAAGTAATTGACTTCAATAATATTTTCATCTTACATTTGAATATGTTCTATATCTTTCTCTTGTTTCTATTTATTTTCAAGTAGTTTCTTTTTCTTTGATTATTTTTGAGTTCTCACTGCTTTAGTTGTTCTTGCTACTTTAGGACTTTCGCATTTTGCGAAGGTTTCTGCTGGTTCGGATCATAATTTTAATTTAGTACATTGGATGATAATTGTGTTGGGGATAGCCTGAGATATCTATAGTCTAACCCTTTTGATTTTTCCGTATTCCTGAGCCATGATAAATTTGCAGGAAATGAGATAAATGATGGTGGGCTGATTAATTTTCCAAATTATAAATATAAATTATCTTCCAAAGTTTCTGGTCTTCCCAGTACCGGTGTTGTGAGAACAGGGTTTTTAAATTGTAGGGGTTTTCTTAGTTCACAGGATGATCTTGTCGATGTAGTTCATAAGCGATCTTGTCATGTCGTTGGATTCTGTGAGATTTTTCTTGCAGACCTGACTCCTCAGGTTGTTTGCCTGAGTATCAATTTATTTTATAAAACCAATTGACTGGGCGCCAAGGTGGTTTAGGCATATTAGTTAAAGAAGGTATCTCTTTTCGACGCCTTGCAAATCTGAAAGGTTCTCATTAGGAAATGCTTTTTGAAGTAATGGTGACTGAAATTAGTCTTGGAAAAACTTTTTTTTTGCGTAGTATATCGACCACCTTCGTCTCCAGTCAAGTCTTTTCTCTCTAAACTCTATGATTTTTTTTCATCAACCTCATTTTCAAAGAAAATACGTTATCCTTTCCGGAGATTTCAATGTTGATTTTTTAGAAGCTTCAAATGACCTTTCTGTTATTGTATGAATATACTCTCTTCTAGCTTTTCTGCGTATCTGCTTCCTACTTCCTTGATACCTGCAAGAATTTCACCTAGTTCTGCTTTTCTTATTGATAATATTTCTACATCTTTATCAATTCAAGCAAATTTTGCTGTTTTAAGTGATATATCGTCTCAGCTAGAAACAATTTTGGATTTTACAGTTTTTTCAAATTTTATACAATGAACTGTCTCAGTGGTACATCAGACATGGCACGACGTTTTGTAGTTCTACAGTTGCTTATTGATGTTTTAATGGATACTGATATAGAATCAGATAAAGATAAAGAATTGATGGTGGTAAGTCTTAATATAATATTCAATTTAAACTTGCAAGCTATTCTTTTTGTAGACACAATCTTGTATATTCAGGAATGGAATAAACAGAATTCCAAAAGCTGCTAACACTTTAGCAGCAACTGCCAAATAGCATTACTACTTAGCTACCCCATTTTTTGTATTTTGGGGTATATTAAAAATGAATGTTTTAGTGGAGACAAGTATTATGTTGACTAATAATTTGTAATTTCTTTATATTACATAGAAAGTTTTTTAGGTCTGAGAAAAGAGATTTCTGATTTTATTTAAAAATGCAATATTTTGTCTTGCTTAGACCTTAGATCCTCCTGAGCCATCGGTGGCGCAAAGGGCGTCGACAAAGTCTTTCCATTCATCACGAAGCTGTGCGGCTGCAGTGATATCTTCCCATTGCGGAGTGAGGGAAATTTCTGCCTTTTTCAGGTCCCGATTATACTGCCTCCGCAGTGTGTGTTTTGGTCGGCCTCGTCTTCGTCTTCCTCCAGGTTGCCATTGATACACTCTTGAGGGCAGTCTTTCTTCGGGCATGCGTAGAAGATGACCCAAATATCTCCATCTTCGTTTCTTCAAAACTTCGTTCACTATGGGCTGGTTTGTTTTCAGCCGGATTTCCCTATTGGTAATTTTCTGATTCCAACTGATTTTGAGGATCCTTCGAAGGCGAATGTTTTCGAATCCAAGGATACGTTTCTCAAGTTGTTGGTTGCGTTTCCAACATTCACTGGCGTACATCAATATAGACAACACATTGCTGTTGAACAGGCACAATTTTAAACGAAGTGAGTATTTGTTGCTTCTCTAAATTGGTGTTAGTCTGTTGAAGGCGCCTGATGCTTGTCCAATCCTTCTCTTGATTTCAAATGTTACATCGCCAGTATTTTCTATCCAGCTTCCTAAGTATTTAAATTATTGGACCTGTTTGACAGATTTATCGGAGCATTGAAGAGTTAGGGGGGAGCCAGATGTGGACATACTTTTTGATTTATTGACGTTGATCGACAATCCGACCTCTCGGGCTTTTTCTTAAATTTCATCAAATAGCAGCTGTAATCGATCTTTGGCGTCTTCTAGTAGTACTATATCATCTGCAAAGTCAAGATCTACGAATTGTTTTTTGTTGACGTTTACTCCATAGCCCGTAGACTGTCTGAGTACGTAGTCCATAACTATTGTAAATATAAGTGGTGATAATACACATCCTTGCTTGACACCAGTCTTGATTTTAAAGTATCATGTAACTCCGTTTTCTGTTCGAACACAGCATTCTCTTTCTTTGTACAGGGTGATAATCAGTTCTAATATCTTGGGGGGTATTCCATAGTATTTGAGGATTTTCCATAACATTTCTCGGTCAACCGAATCAAAGGCCTTTTCTAGGTCAATGAAAAGAAGATATAGCTTTTTATTCCATTCCTTTGAGTTGTCAACCAGCATTCTCAGCGTGAAAATTAGGTCTGCACATGATCTTCCAGGTCGGAAGCCGTGTTGTTCATCACGAAGATATTGGTCCAGTTTCTGCTGTAGGCGTTGTAGTATAATAATTGACAAAAGTTTACTAGGTATCGACATTATGTTAATACCTCTCCAGTTGCCACAAATAAGCGCATCACCTTTTTAGAAGAGCCTAATAATAGTTCCTTCGGTTCAATCACTGGACACTTTTTGGTCACTCCATATCTGAGTTAGTAGCTCAACCCAAACTGTCATGCAGTCGCGGACTGAAGTTTTCAGCATCTCATATGTAATGCCATCTACTCCTGGCATTCTTCCGTTCTTTAGCTTTCTGACAGCGGCTATGATGTCTTCTGGAGACGGTGGTTCTTCATTTAGATTAAGAATCATAAATGGAGTGTCAGGAATTATATCTTGGTTATTTATTCTCGGTCTATTTAGTAGGCTCTCGAAGTGGGTTGCCCACCTCTCGTCAATCCTCAAAGGGTCTGTCAAAAGGGCTCCATTCTCATCCTTTACTAGATTAGTCCTGTTAGATTTGACTCCAATCATCTCATTGGCTAATCTATAGACTGTATTCGAATCTCCCTTATTTGCTGCTTCTTCTGCCAAAGCTGCTTTCTGTTCAATAAATTGCCTCTTGTCGGTCCGAACACTCTTCTTTACTTGTTTGTCTATTTTTCTATATGAGACTTGCAGAACAATTAATTCAGATGCGTCCGCGGCCGACAGAATGGAGAGTTTGGCTGATTTTCTTGCATCAATTAGTTTTCAGGTTCGTTCGGAAATCCATCTTTCTTTCTTTTTCTTCTTATAGCCTACTTTCTCCTCTGCAACTTCTCTGTGCGGGGTTTTAAGTTTCTCCCATATGCGTTCGACATCAGCCCTTGGTTCTAATTCCGATTGCAGGACTTCAAATCTATTTGAAAGTTTTAATTGGAACATTCGTGCTGTTTCCTTGTCTTTCAGTTTCTCAACGTTGAAGGGTTTGTGTGTTGTCGGTTTATTGTTTTTCTGTGTCGCTTTTAGCTTTAGATGGATCTGAGCAACCATGAGGTTATGGTCTGATTGTATATCAGCGCCTCTGTAGCCTCTCACGTCGAGTAGACTCTTCCGCCATTTGCGTGAAAAGAGGAGGTGATCAATTTGATTGCACGTGCGGCCATCTGGTGAAGACCTTGTATATTAGTGAATGGTCTTGTGTTGAAACAATATACCTCCTATGACAAGGTCGTTTTTCAGGGCGAAGTCGACAAGTAGCATCCGTTTTCGTTCATATCACCTATTCCATGTTGTCCCATGACTTCAGGACAGTAATTGTGACAAGATCCTCCTTTCGCATTGAGATCACCTACGACAAATATGATATCGTGTCTAGGAAATTCTGCAACAACACTTTGTAGTGTCTCATGTCTTTCTCTTTTTCATTCGCTTTGTTAGTTGGTGCATAGCAGGCAACGATTGAGAGTTTTCCATGAGCTGATCAAAATCGTGTTTAAATAATTCTTTGGTTTACAGGTGTCCATTTTAGCATCCCTCGCCTAGCTGCGGGTGACATCAGTACACCCACACCTGCTTGGCGTCTGTTTTCATGTCCGCTCTATGCGAGGACGTGGCCATCTTGTAGGGGTTCCATCCCGCTACCAAGCCATCTAGTTTCACTAATGGCTGTTATGTCTATATTGTACTGTATCACTTCTTTCAGCTTCTGTTCAGTTTTGAGATCTGGCTCATTGTTCTCACATTCCAAAATCCGAGCTTCAGTTGTTGCTTTGTAGTCAAAAATCGGGTCTGGGGGCATGAGGTTGTTAGGGAAGTAGTAGTCATATCCGAGGCTAAAGTCGACGATTCAGTTGCTGGTTTCTTTTTTACAGGGATAGGTAGCAAGCCTATCGTCCAACCCTCTTCCTTTCGCAACCGGACTTTGGACCGGCTATGGTGGAATTACTACATATATTATATATATATATATATATATATATATATATATATATATATATATATATATATATATATATATATATATATATATATATATATATATATATATATATATATATATATATATATATATATATATATATATACATATATAATATATATATGGTGGAATATACAAATATATATATATATATATATATATATATATATATATATATATATATATATATATATATATAAAGACTGAAAACCAGTTAAAAGTCTTGTTGTAAGACACAATGTTTATATAGTATGACAAAAAATTTTAATTCGTAAAAATAATTTTATTATCAAAGGACTATGGCAAAGAGTCCCCTCTTTTAGGCAAGTCAAGTTACAAGAAAGCTTTCTTTTGCAAGGAGTAGTTAACAGTTTTAGTGATTACTGAAAGAGCAAATTTATTTCATTACGATCACTATCACTTTAGCGCCAGGTCCCCTTCTGAATTGGAACGAAAAGTTAGGTTTAACTATGATCTTTCTGTATTTCACTAGGGTTTCTGACCCGTCACTAGATAGGATTGTCGAAGAACCTTCTATTTGATAGATGAAAGTATGTCTATCTTGATTGCAAATCACATCTTCACCTGGACCGTATATACTCATGACCGGGGTTTCAAAGTGATTGGATAGGCATATAAATTTTCCATGTTCATCGATTGTTCTGCGATTCTGTTCTAAAACGGTTTGCAAAAAAAGTTTGAGCACTGCAAGATAATTCTGATCCAACCAATAGTATACCACTTTACCCAACGGGTATGACAAATCTAAGGAAAATGTTACTAGCGTCAATGAGAGTTTAACCGCGGATACATTCGTTGAATCCATCTGGTTGGTAATCCTGGAAGTTACACTCTTTACAATGGTCCCAATTTAACTGGGTTTCTTCGTACCAAAATCTTTCTGGAACAATGTCATAGCCAGGTCCAACAACTGGTGCTTCATTTATGTAGTCTAGGGGTTTATCAATAACCTCATTATTGAATTTCCTCTCCCCTGACTTAAAATCATAGTGTATCTGAATTTCCCTATCGCACAGACACTGGTGGAAAAAAATTGGGTGATGTTCCTTTCTGCAAACAATTCCTGAATTTTTTTTAGTCCTGATTAATTAGCAAAGTCAAATTCTGATTGTGAGAGGACCATTGCATGGTCTTTCAATTTTGACCGTTGATACTCAAGTTTCATGGTTTTGCTACAAAGTCATTTATTGTTGTAACCTGCGATTATGATGTTATTCATCATCTTGTATACAAATATGTCATCTTGTGAGTCTTTATTTTGATGTGCATATTTGTTGAAAAAATTTACCTTACATATAGACCAACTTACCCAATAGGAACATTTTGACTAAATACCTGACAGCCTGTAAAACCAACAGGTCTCTTCTTGCTTCCTGGCTTTTTGTTACGGGGGGGGGGGGGGTTGTTCAATTAAGAGTTTGGTGGGAAGTTGTTGTGAGTTTTACTTACGGGGAAATTGTTGCCGTGAGGTATTTGGGATTTTTCTAAGTCTTGGTAGCTTAATGTTGATATGAGATATGGGAGCTAAATTGCTAACAGAATAAAAATACTTTGTAGGTAGTCCCCAGTAACTTGGGAGACAGATTCATCTCAGTGATGTTTGAGGTCTCCTAAATAGTATAGATTCCATTGGGGCCGTACCTAAAGACTAGAGGAACTGTACCTGATGCCCTAGTTCATAGACAAGAGATGATTAAAGACAATAAGTTTTATTTGCTTACTTGCATAAAGCTTTGGATAAAACAACTCCAATAATTTATAGCCTGAAAGGGTGCACATGAACACTGGAACTTGACTACTCTAAAACTGCCTCTCCTAGCTGCCTGCGTCGCGCTAATATAAGACACCAACAGGGTTTCTAAACAAGAACTTGGTATACGAGGTGGGCAGGTGACCTCTACTGCTAAATGTTGCAATACTGCAGGTATTTCCCAATCATGATATATTGACCAGTCTCCACTCCCAAGAATTATTTTTGTAACAAGGATTTCCCTTCTGGTTTGGAGTTCAAAAACACAAGGTTCAAATAAACCAGTAATAGAGATTTGATTTTGATTGGTTGATTCAAAAAGAAACATTTCTACTCTTTGTTTGACTTGTGTTTAAAGGCACGTAGCCCATAAAGTATTGAATAACTGCTAAATTCCAGGTTCTATAAGACTTAACTTTAAATCTTTTTCTAATTTGAAATTTACTAAAGGGGTATGAACGAGAAATTTAGTTCTGAATTTAAGAGTTTCTAAAGGAGTATGGATGATAGATTTGGTCCTGTATTTAAGAATTTCTAAGGGGGTATGAATGAGAAATTTGGTCCTGAATATTTTAGAGGGGGGTGCTGGTCTATATGTTACATATCCCCTTTCCCGTTGTTGATTGATGTCACCATTAATCAGTCTAATCCCTTTCTTTAAACATTGCATTTTTAGTTCTTCTTGTCTATTAAAAAAAAGTTATTCTAATTCCATAACCTTATTTTGATTATTTAAAATTTATAGATATATTTTCCTACACCTTGTATGGATTTTGCACTTAACACTTATAAAAATTATATAAATACAGCACTTAACATCAACTGTGTTGAAACATGAATACCTGGTTCGAATTGTTTGATTTTATTTAAATTATAAACAATTTTACCCATTATATTTAATTCTCAATTGATCTAAAGTGAAAAATATACAAAATTACATAAGAAATTACCACTGGTACTTTCATTTAGTTTAAACTTCTAATTCACTATTCGGCACTTTAATTTTTCATCACTTATTATTTTGGTATATTATTTTCACACCAATCACAATTTTCGCGTCCTTGCCCTATTTATTGATTGAACTAATATAATGTCATTTTCTAATCTATCATCTTTAAGTGTCTTTGTTGCTTAAAAATTTAGCAATTGTAAAGTCTGTCTTGTTTTTACGCTTTTATAAAACGGGAAGCGCGGGACCCGGCACACCTATCCCCATCAGTTGAAGTACAAAAGTACCGCCGGTACTACGGCTCTTCCCTCCCGTTCCCGCTCTCTTCTCTATTTGTATTGTTTTAAGCGTTATTTCTATTGTCTTATAAGTCAATCGACTGAGCTAGTATTTAAGACCTTACTTTGTAGTTAATTCATAAGTTTATAAAATTAGGATTTAGGATGTCCTGTTCTAAATCTTCATCGAGGTTTGTGACATTGCTGAAGTTGGGTTTCCATATTGAAATAGGTTATCATCTATGGTGTCTTCGTGGGTATGTTGTGGTTGTACCCGCTGGCTGGATGTTACGTCTTCTCTAGTCTACGGTGTTCAGTCAGAAAGATGTAAAATTTTTTAGCACAATAGATGGCGCTATTTGAGGTGTCACTTGGGTGATAGCTGTCTGGTTGAATCAGATGTGTTTTTCGGGCATTTTTCGGCGGTTGATTAATCATGATAGGTGTTTTTCAGTTTTGACCATGACGTATCGTCGGCCAATGTCAAGAGTATGCCAAATTCTGTAATAAAAATTTCCAAGCAGAATCATGTTGTTAACACATAAAATGATAATAAAGAAACGTGACTAAGAAGCATCATTATAATATGATAATTGCATAGCAGTAATATTATTTAAAAATTCAAAGAGAAATTGAATGTATAATAATTTTTGAGCTACATTCGAAGTAACGTGAGGTATATGAGGTTATATAGTAATTAAGAATATTCTTATGTGTATTACACTAATACTGTATCATTATGGTGACATGTAAATATAAAAACACTGAACAAAAGTGGGTGGTTAAATATACGATTACATAGAGGTCTTAATTTACTCTGGATCATACTTGAATCCATTGTTTTGAAATTCCAATGCATGATTTGTCGAAAAGTAATACAATTTTGCATCATAGCCTTCCAATCACCATGCCTTGGAATATTTTTAATTTGGAAATAGAGTAGTAAAATTACAAGAGAGGACTTTTTAATTCTCTTGTACATAAGAAAAGAAAGGAACGAATTTTTCGTGCTTGTTGGAGGTTTATATATGCATAAAATTTTCTGCCAAGAGTATTCTTGATGTACACGCCAAAAAGAAATACAGTATATTGCATCATAGCTTTTTAGCTGTTATACACCAACAATATTTCCTACAGTAGGGAAAGGATATGTGAACGTACGGGAAAAGACCTCTCAATTTTCCTGTAACCTCACATCCTCCCTGTCAAAATGGCTTAAATATCACCGGGCGCAGTAGGGTTTAATTGATGTATCTCTTGTGCTTCAATTATATCATTATTTATCCTTCTTCGCTTCAAGAGTTTTCAATAGTTAATTGTTAGTAGCGCTCTTATTGTTAATGAAATAAGAAATACCATGAATATAGTGATTATAATATTATACCATGAGTTTGGTGAGAATAATCCGTATTGACTCTCCACGTATTTCAACCTTTGGTTTTCGTCAGTGAACAAGGGTATTTGCCAATCTAATGCTTCCTTTATTTTTGTTAATTGCACTGTACCTTTAATCTTGTCTATTTTTGGCCATATTGATGTTTTAGATTCCTCATTGTTTATATTCGGAATTGTGAACGACAAGTTTATTCCTTGAAAGTTATTATTTTTTTGGGCTCATGACGTTAGTGCTGGTTGTGATTAGAGGTGTTTGCTCAGTTGTTTCCTTACTTACAAGTCTGCAACCTTGTTTGATTGTGATAGTTCCAACGTCCTGTAACAATATTTCGGTTCGATAACTGGGATCAATTTTTTTGTATTGTTGTAGCAGGATAGGGTTCCTACCGTCTTCTTAGGTACTGTAAATAACCATAAATCGTTCCGTAAATTAATGAAAGTTTCTCTTTTGGTACTTCCTATTAGGGCTTCACAAGAGTCGGGAATATTTTGTTGCTGTGATTCCTTTGGGAACAGATCTAGCATGCATGATCCTATTTTACGTTATATATAGGTAATGTTAGTCGGCAGACCAAATTTTTAAATGACACGCATTCCTTCAATTCTTGGGCATTTGCTAGTGCGTATTTTCTCCTGTCTTGATCTATTAACATATATTTTGCTTATGGGATGATGCTCATGAAGGAGTTTGTCTCTTTTATATTAATGGGGAAAGTAGATATTTTGTACAAGTCATATATGGATTGTTGATTAATTAATGGAATTGTGACTACTGCAAAGAGTTATTCATTAATTTTGGTGACATACACCTTTAGTTTGGTATAATATAAGAATAAGTTAGCTATTTCTGGTTCTACTGGTAAGTGGAGACCAAATGTTAAGTGAGTTTTTATCTCGTTTAGAATGTTCTTTAGGTCCAAGGGATCTACTAAGTCGTAAGAAAGGGATCATCCTGTTAATTCAAATAATGCGAATTCAAATTAACTGACATCAGTTGCTAAGTTCAACAAAGACATAATAACAATTTCGAGTGACACCATTGTAAGGCTGGAATCAGAGATTACTCTAGCTACTTCAATTTTTAAATAGTTCATTGTTTTGACTGTTCTTGGGATTTTTTTTTGGATATGGCCTCAATTTTATCTTTTTGATTGTTGGTGATACTTGCTTGTATTTTTTGTACATTAGTGTTGTATTCATGGCTGTGTTAAGCCTTTTAACATTATCTCTTAATATATTTTAATCTTCTTCGGTGGACAAACCGAATAGACGAGAAGCAAGCTCCCCTACTATTGGGATTAAACTTGTTGATCTTTTATATTTACTCCTTCGGAAAAATACTTCAAATATACTTGTTGTGCTTTGTTTAAGTTTTTGTATTTCTGTATTGAATAGTTGCGCAAGTTTTTTTTTTTACCGTATATAGTCCAACATTCTCTCCAGTGATTTTCATCTTGGTATTTTTTGTCTCCATCCATGCATTGTGTTCTACCATAGTCGGTATCGATAAAAGGGATTTGCCATCTAACTTGTATTCTTCCTTTCTTCGTAGAAGTCCATATCCAGCTAGTGGATCGGTACAGTTGCCTTACTGTTATTAAAAATTCATCGTTGTTATTTTGTATTAATACACTAGGGATTGTTTCTGTAGTAATTTCTGACATTGAGGTGTCTAACTCTATCGGTTGTGGGTCAGTAGTCGTGGGGTTTGACGTGGTGAATGTTTATTATATTATGAAAAACGAATTAAGTATTTTCATACGGCTCATTGAGTTTTGTTTTATGGAGCGCATATAACGACATAACGCGGCGCAGGGGACAGCACATTTAGTGTTTTCCCATGTGACACGCGAGACAGAATGTTGGATAGCGCGATTTTTGTTTTTTAGGCAGGAATGCACTTTTAATGCAATTTTCTAGTTTGCTTTTAGGTATAACCTGAACATTACAAATGTTTATTGTGCCCAAGTTTACGACCTGTCATTTTAACTCATAAATAACGTTTCTTTTGACTTCCCAGATCCTTATAACTGAAAGGTTTATTTGAATACATTAGGGGGAACGTACGAAAATGTTCTTTTCTTTGTTTTTGATCTGATTGCTATGTTGATTATACACAATGTATTATATTGTAAGCTGATATATGCATTTTCTTTAACAGAGTAAGGCTAATTGTGATCTTAATCTTAAGGGTTTTACTTTTTGGTATTCGTCGTATTTCTGTAAGTTCTTTTCTTTTTCATTCCTTGTTCGGTTGTTAAGTTGGAAACACCATATTTTACTTAGTTAAATGCCGTATATAAATATATTTCGTGATCGAAATGCTTACCAATTGTAGTCATTGTTTTTTTGGAGTATGTTCAAAGTATGGATCTTGCTATGAATCTAGGTAGATTTTGGACAAGGTAAGAGATTGCATTTTGTTAAATATATTTGGTACTTTCAAAATTATTGATGAAAAAATTTATTTTACTTTTATAACGCGCTATAGTCATAGCAATAGTCCAGAGCTCCGCCTTCCTTCTTAATGTGCAATAGTTATCGCCAGAGCTCCGCCTTCTTTTTCCTAAGCCAATCACAACTATCTGTCTTATCAGCGGAATACTTTGATGGTGGTAGAGGAGCATTGAAGCTCCTCCTCCTAAGATTCCTACACCAATTGCTATCCCTCCAAAAGTTGTGGCCGATAAGGTATATCCGGCCCATGATACTAGTTGCGAAAATGAAAATAATTCCAGTGAAATTACGACAGCCACAGAGGACGAACCTGGGGCAACAAACGACACATCCGAAGGGGGTTAAACTGGCTGCGGAGTGGGAAGGAGCTACCTAAGCCAATCAAATCTCCTAAGCCAATCGATAATTAGGCTGTATTATTGAAAAAAATTTGATCTAATTTGAGGGAATTGAAGAATTGAATTAGTAAAATTTATATATAATATATATATATATATATATATATATATATATATATATATATATATATATATATATATATATATATATATATATATATATATATATATATATGCATTCGGAACATAACTAAATATTTCAATATTTCATAGCCGTGTTTTTTCTTGTTTGCTTTATTATTTTAAGGGTTCAATAGGCTAAGTTTTGAGTAGCCTGATTTTCTATAAAAGGAACACTTGGACAAAATATTATCATCACAGGTTGTTGTATTTCAGCTGGGGTATACGCATACTCTTATTTATAACGGCCAGCAAAATTCTGACAAGATAAGCGGTTTTGGTAATTTTAGACTTGTTAAAATGATTGTATGCATATTGGTAAAGATTGTTTTTTGATGGCTTTGATTTTTTCGGAAAGTTAATAAATTTTTAGCTACTTTTGGCTACATTAAACTTAAAGCGATTATTTTATTAGTGTTAGTGTCGGCAAGCGTAATTTATTTTCAAAATTATTACCTTAAAAGCATATTTCCAGTTTTATTCCCTTTTCCTTTTCCTGAAACGTTCGTTAATTTTCCAAATAAACGTTTTCCATTTAGGGGCTTTTTGTTCGAATATAATTTTTGATATTACTTCACAATAATTCTGTTTGCTTTTTGGTCCAGTCATCGATAATAGTTGTATACTTTGCACTAATTCCCTTCCAAATCTCATGTTTTTAAAGTCAGATGTTAGGGAGGAGTTAAGTTTTCTGGCCTCTTTCCTTAGCTTGTTTACTTTTCTTATGTTTACCAACGTTAGATGTGGCTTCCAGCTTTCTTGATTTGCGAGTTGTACACCACTTTTGGTGATTTCCTTAGTAATCTCTTCTAAAACTGGATTTAAGCGTGTCTTAACTATATTTTCGCTATTTAACTTCGCATATAGATTTTGTTCAAAGAATTCTCCGATGCCTTGAAACTCAAGATATAGTTGGTCATTTGTAAATTCTTGTTGATTTTTCTCTACGGCCTTTACGAAAGCATTTCTTGTGAGTTCAACTTCGCTACTATTTTTCAGGTGTAAGACTTTTAATGTAAGATGGAAAGTTTTTTTTTATTGTGGCCTTTCCCAAGCTGGGATCTTTTTCTATTATATGATTTTGTAATATTGAAGCATTAATTCTTATTTGAGCGTTCTTGATTTTGATGGCGAGAAAGTAATTTGCTGGAGGTTCTTTCATTATTCCAGATCTTGTCACAATTTCAAAAAAAAATTCAGTTGGATTATTTTAATGATGGTTAGGTGAAATTAAACATGTTTTGATCAACATTTTCACAGGATTAGTTGATTAGCGGGATTAATCAGGGGCTCAAAGGTTTGGGTTACCATTGATTTTATAATTACTTGGAATATTAAGAATTGGTCCATTTAGAAGTGTTAAGAATTCTTTTGACTTGGTTGTGCGACTTGACCAAAAGTTTAATTGAGATATTTGACTGTTATTTTCGGAGTTATCTTCAGCGAACATTAGGTATTGTTGTAAACATTTAGGGAGTTGAAGGTCGTTCAAAGTATAATTTATATCTGCCTTCCGTATAAGAAGACGGATGCGCTTTCTGCTCTCTTCTTTTAAAGTCAGTTGTGTTGACACATTACGGATTATTTTTAAAATTAATGTTTTATGGCAATATAAGGGGTCTTTACAGCTTATTAATTTTTCAAATATGATTACATCTGTTTGGGGTGCTATTTTTGACGCAAAATTTTCGTCGAATTTGCTACACATAATAATTATTTTCTTTAATTCATCAAAGTCCTGCTCATGAAGTTGGAATTGCCGACCGTTTTTTATTAGATTACTTGCTGAATAATGGGTTTTATAATATTTGTAAATGCTATTTAGTATGTTTGGTTCCTCTAATATGACATTTTTACTTTTCTGATTAGTATTGACAAAATCTTAAGGGCCATTTGACCATAAAGCCTTCTTCGTTATAAATTCTCCAGAAGTTTTCGCGAATCAATCTTGCTATTAGAGGATATTTTTTTGGGGGGAGGGGGGGGTTAATAAGTAGGGTGGTAAAAGTTAAAGACACAAGTCGTTGTCTACATTGGAAGTCTTCTCTTCTTATTTTACGTGAAAAGGAACAGAATAACAAGATAAATAAAATTTTCGTTATTAAATTATTACTAAGGATTATAGGAATTTCAAGTAGAAGGTGGAGGGTTTGGTAACGTAAATTCCTTGTTGCATCCTTAACGGCAGTTTTTAGATTTTTGTCCATTAATTCGTGGTCAATTTTAGACAAGTTTGGCAAACTATGGGTTTTATACGGAAACCAAGATGTTTGGTTTTTGGGATATCTTGGGGGAGTTTTTATTGTCCTGTTTTTACATCAAAACTTTCCCAACTCTTCAGGCCGGTAAGGTTTGGATTACTTAAGGTTCTTTTAATGACAAAATTTTTATCAATATCTGTTAGTTAAAAGCAAGTTAATTAGTCAATTAGCGATTACCTGGTTGACACCGGGTTCTTCTAGAATTGGGTATGACGTGTTTATTAAGGGTATTGATTCTCCTGTTTCACAGCTAACCAAATTTTTCTTTTAATTTAGTCAGTTCTTCTTTGTCTATAAATTAGAGAAATTACATAAAGGGTGTGGAAATAGCTTGTTAAAATACCTTTTTAAATGTCAAAGACATGATAGACACAAATGCTAATCGAATTTGACAAACAACTGGCCAGGGCAGTCAAATAGTTTTAAGTTCAGGCCATTCAGTTGCTCTATTGCATTTGCTGTTGCAATTTTCGGGTCGTTTTCATTGACGAACATTGCATGTTGATGACTCGGACATATTGTGTTTTCTCTCCTATAAGATCTCTCCAACCCAGGTGTACACACATTAACCAGGATATGCAATTTCTCTTGGTTAACCGCCTGGGGAGTGGTGATCACTAGCCGACGACTAGGCTCGTCATTATAGGCAAATATCATTTTCCTCGAAGAGCCCTTGGCAAAGTGACGGCAAATGTCCTTATCACAATAGTGCAAAAAGCGATGATTCTCGTCTTAGCTGCTGCAAACACGTCTTCCTTGGACCGTCAGCCTATAAACCTAACCAGATAGTCACAAACAGTCACAAAGTCATCCTATCTAGCTTATGCCCACTGCTTAAGTTAGAGGCTACTTAGACCGTCGCTATAGCGGTATTTATACATTTTCGACAATTGTCATTTATAACTGACAAATGTCATTTATAATTGACAATTTACCTTAGTTGCACTTATACCGTTGCTTTAGTGGTGACCGCCTAGGTTACGCGCGGTAACGTGCCTAGGCAGAGTTCCCGGGTTCATCGCTTAAAGCACGGATGCTTTCAAGCCGAGGCTACTTAGACAGCTGCTCACAAGTAAATGCCAGACAGTCAAAAAGTCATCTCATCTAGCTTATGCCCAGCGCTTAAGCTAGAGGCTAGTTAGACGGTCGCTATAGCGGTAACCCATTGATCTAAGCAAATACCAACGCTCTATTCCTCTCAAACTTCTCTATCTGAGTAATTAAACAGACTTTGAACATTTCCGACAATTGTCTTTTATAACTGACAAATGTCATTTATAATTGACAATTTACCCTTGCATTTATTAAAACCAAATTCAATTTACTTTCATCGGTTCATTTTTTTTAATAACGTTATTTCCCTTTTTAGCCGTATGACCTATGATTTTCACATCTTTAGAAGGTATTATTATGCAGATATCATCAGCATACGCTTGAAATGAAAAGCATGCCGGTAATTCTTAATGAAGTGGCTCCGCCCAGGCTAATACAACAGACAGAACATGCTTTCTTTTGAGAACGCTCAAAAGAGATGAATAAAAGTTAAAAGAATTATCCTTTGAAGGATAAAAGTTACATTATCAGCTTTATCGCCATAAAAAACCCGATCAATCAGATATATAACTTTTTATCGAGTCAGATAGACTAGCTGTAACATCTCGTTTAAAATCCCAGGGTGCCATGCATTGTTGAACCTATTCAGTCCAACTTTACACAAGAAAACTGTTGGACCAGATTCTATAAAAGTGATTTGTCAGATATACTGATAAATCATGCCAGAACTTTGTTCAACATACCTGAAAGTCCTAGATCGTTTTCGTATTCTTTTTCTCTGTCAACAGTTTGATCTTATCGACATACTAAGTTTATACACTACTTGAAATGACCTTAAATCCGTAGACCAAAGAAGAGTAAATAATATAGAGGTTACCTTTTGCGGATAGTATTCCGCAATGATTCTGGCGGATTCTTCTTTAACCCCAGAGAAAGAAGTTCTTTGGAGTTTTTGAAGTTCTTTAAGAACTTGCCAATCTTCTAGCCAACACTGGAGATAGGACAACCACTTAATGTCAACAATGTCAACTTTATCCAAACAGGGAGAAGGATCCATTACAAGTTCTGGAACTTACTAATCTGCAAAATAAACTCATTTTATTTAAGTCACGAAAACAAAAAGCAGTAGTTGCAGTGTTCGTATGTACATTTTGAACTTTCCCTAGTTCGAAATCTACTTTAAAAAGTCCTAAAAGATTCAATTAAACATCCTGGACCATTCCTTGGCTTTTGGTAATGTACGGCTTTGAAACTCTGAATGTGAAGAGTATGTTTTAATTCATCATTCAACATTCCCCAAAATAGTCCTAAAGAGTTCAACCATCCAACAGTTAGCCTTAGTAGTTGAAGTAATAGTAACCGAAGCACATGGAGTAGAAGTAGCACCCGTATGAAAAGAGTACCTTTTAGTTAGATTAACATCCCTCTGAAAATACCCTGAAAATTTTAGCTTTTAAGTCTAAGCTTTTATTGAGAAACTGCTCATAAAATCCTATTAGGAACCGCAATACACACAGTATATTTTAATTTAGGTCAAAGCCTCCCTGAATATTCCCTGAAAGTTTCACTTTAATATCATTAACCTAAGTATAGGTAGTAGTTCTAGCAGTTGTAATAGTAGTGATAGCGGAAACAAGCAAATAGTGGCTTTTGGTCAATTCAACATTACCCTCAACACACCATTGGTCAATTGGTCACCCGTCTCATCATACCCTGAAAGTTCTAACTTATTATCCTCGATCATTCCTGAGTTTCCCTTTTTGATAACCTGCATATATACGACTTAATACTCCTACCGCATGATGTTTGGCGCAGAGACGAAGGAGCTTTGCTTCTTTAGGTGGACCGATCTGCAGCTATGAGGGGACCTCGCCAGCAGCAATGTACTATGCACATGACGTGGCCTGTATGAATTATACACATAACATGTTTCACAAAGTTCAACACTCTATTTACGATTCTCTGAAAGCTTCACCTTAACGCCATTGGTCTTTCTGAACAGTCAGGGTTAAACATCCCCTCTTTCCCAGCAACAAATACTCAATATAAGCAATGGGTGAACTGTATATCTTACAACCCTTGCTCTGAGGGCTGTGGGGGTTTGAGATTCCAAACATCCCCAGAGAAATATTTACTGGATCTTTCAACAATGCTGAACGACATGGCTATCTCGAAATTTTGATTGGATGAATTTGAGAATTGATGACTGAGAAGTGAGCTGATGGCACCCCAATCCCTTTTGACCCTTAAAAAACCTTTTGACCCATCACATTTTCATCGTCCTAGCACGTCCAGAAGCACTGAACTCGCCAAAGCCCTGGATGCCTCCCCACCCAAAGAGAGCGGATCCAGTCCGGTTACGTCAATCGTGTATCTACGAAATTTACTTATTCTACCCACCAAGTTTCATCCCGATCTCTCCACTCTAAGCATTTTCCAAGACTTCCAGTGTCCCCCTCCAACTCCCCCCAATGTCACCAGATCTGGTTAGGATTTAAAACAAGAGCTCAGAGACATGAGTTCCTTCTAAATGTTAAATTTCATTCAGATCTGGTAACCCGTTCTTAAGTAAAAATTACCTCAATTTTTCTAATTTTTCCAAATTAACACACACACACCCCACTCCCCCAAAGAGAGTAGATTTAGTCCATATATGTCAATCACGTATCTAGGACTTGAGCTTATTCTTCGCACCAAGTTTCATCCCGATCTTTCCACTCTAAGAATTTAGGTGATTGAAAAATCAGTCACCTGACATCCATAGCTTAGGTAAGCTTAATTACCATCAATCAATATTATATAAGCATTTTCCTAAATTTTGCGTTTCCCTCTCCAACTCCCTCAATATCACCAGATACGGTCGGAATTTAAAATAAGAGCTTTGAGACACCAGATCCTTCTAAATATCACATTAAATCGAATTATATAGGGGCTCAGCAAAGTGTTACCTTTGCTCCCGAACTGTTCAACGTCATCATAGACCACGTCATGGCAAAGACAACATCAATGCTTGGATTTGGACTTAAATTTGACGATCGCATCTTCTCTGAAGCTGAATTTTCCGATGATCTACAGCTCATGGCGGAATCCATGGATCAACTGGTGGAAGCACTTCACTTCCTACAAGAAGAAGATACGAAAATAGGTCTACAGGTAAATTGGGACCAAACCAAACCTGTGGCCCTGGACAAAACAACTACTGTCAATGTGGTCAAGCAGTTCACGTATTTGGACTCTGTCATTGCTGCCAACGGCTCCCTTCTCCCTGAACTACAAGCAAGAATAGCATCTCCTGCCATGGGGAGGTTAAATCGTCACCTATGGTGGAAATCAAGTATTAGCCGAAGCACAAAGCTACGAATCTTCAACACCCTGGTTGGATCTGTAATTCCTTATGGAACAGAAGCCGGACCGGCTACAATCACACCTCTTACGACCGTAGACGTGTTCCAGACGAAAAGCCTTAGGAGGATAATAGGTTTGAGATGGTTTGACTTCGTCAGCAACGAGAACTTACTACAGACAACGCAGCACTCACTGTTTTCCATCTAAACTGAGGAGCGCACTCTAAGATTGATCGGTAATCTCCTTAGAATGCCATCCCACCTACCTGCAAAAATTATGCTTGATTTTAACCCCGTAGAAGCTGGCTGGAAGCGACAAATTGGAACACAAAAACACCGATGGTTCGATAGACTTTTAAATTGCTTGAAGCTGGCGAACATGGAAGTCCACGATGCATCAGCATTAGCATGTTATCGTAAACGTTGGACGAGGCTGACATCACTCTCTACGCAGAGCCAAAAGATCCAGCAGGAACACAAGATTTGTTTTCATCTGTAAAAAGATGACAGTTTCGTTTAATATGGTAGCAATTGAAAATGAATCGTCACTAAGGCAAGCGATAATCTGATTTTAACCTATATCCACAAAAAAGCGTCAGAGCTCCATTTCAGTTTACAATTGGACAATAAAGAATTCAGGTGAAATTGAAATAGTAATGGCGTCACATGGCTCTTTTGAATTACCCATATTAAACAAAACTCGAAATCTTTCTGAAGATCTAAATTATGCTTTCCTCATTGACTGCAGAAAGGCTGATAGGCCTACTACACATACAACTTGAAATGAGTGCATTCTAACATACTACAACTAATATTTCAATAAAGTAAAGGCTTTCTCAGAAACATTCTGCACACCTAACCTTAATCAGAATATTCCAGAATATATCTGACACTACATTTCAACTTTGAATCAAATGAAAATACAGTATAAGCAACTAAGCTACTCCACACCATGAGAAAGAGATGACAAGGAAGGAGATGAATAACCCTTCAAAAACCAATCAGAAACCAAAAATTCAGAAAGCAATGTGTTGACTAGCTAAAACAAGGAAAATAAGGGCTTGAGGGACTTTTTCTGAAAATAGCGACTTCTTTAGAGACCGGTGTAACCACGGAAAGCAGTCATCTGGTTTTTAAGACCTAGACTTTCTTAAAGTTTTTTCTTAAGATTTTCTAGTTTTTTTTTATTTTCATCAAAAAAGTAAACACGCAAAAGAAAATTAAATTGAGCTTAAATAAAAGTTTTCTATTAATAATCAGGGCCAGGAACCCTAATAGTTACTATCAGGCGTAAACAATTATCTTTATTAGAAAAGAACAAATTACCTTCAGTAGAAATTCCATTAGTCGTAGAAGAGTCGTAAGTAACTCTTCGTCATTGGTTTCGAACATTTCTCGTATAGCAAATGTTTCGAATAAAGAGCCATTCAATATAAAGGAACACAGATTCTCAAGGTTCCCCCCAATGATAATGTCATATATACACCAAAATGCTTGAGTCCTTAGATCAATACTTCCATTGTAAAACACCTAAACGAAAACATGCATTAGAAAACAAATAGTAGCTAATGAACGAAGAAAATAAAGTTAAAATTAGACGCACCATTTCCTATAGGTTTATAACTTGGATGAAATGCTATTTAATAGTCATAGGCTATGGGCTCAATGTATTCGTCAAGGCACTTCGCATTGAAAGAGTTTGGAAAACAATCCAAATTTTGACAGCCACTTGCTCAGCAAATTTGAAAGGTCCAGTAACTATCTCTCTCTGTATGCACCCCCCCCCACTCATAGCCGCCAGGGCAAGGTCAGTAAGTTAGGCAATTCATCTATTGCTTACAGATAGTATTTACTATTGGAAAAGGTGGTTGTTTTTTACTTTTTAGTATCCAAAAAGACAAAAGAGTATTTTTGTAATCGAATTTTTGACAAGTTAATGGAAACATTAGACGATAAGACTAAAGAACGATGCATAGCAGCCAGGCTAAGAGAAAGTGACATACATAATTTCGAGTCAATGAGAGATAGAGAAACAAAGGAAATGAACCCTTCAAAACCAAGTTTATCAAAACGAGTCTTTGAAAAAGCCTTACAACTAAGGTAGATACGTTTAACGTCTCAACCAGAATTCACAAATACACGTATATTATTTGCTGGTCGATAGGCTTACAGTTAGAAAGAAGTGGAAGCGACAAAAAAATACAAAAAGTAAAATTACATACACATACGCGAGGGTTACCTAAAAAGATTCGAAGAATAATATTATCGCGAAAACCAGAAAATTTTTAGCAGGCTATTACCTTGGCGGAAATAGAGATAAAAATCGATAAAGCGATTAAAATGTTGATCAGATGTCAATAAATAGTACAGAAGACCAAGATGAAGTTAAAGTGAAAGGGAGAGAAAGCGTGTGAGATTCGGGGAGAGATGTTGTGAAGCAAAAATGCGCAAAGAGACCCAAGGGCCATCTTCTACGGAATGAGTCGACCGGTTCCACGATCTTGAATCTTTTGCGGCTTGGAACTACAAATATTAAGAGCATCTACATCCTCCTCCTACAGACATTAGAGGTAGAAGAAATAATGACATGTCCAGGAAATAAAAAAACCGTTTTAGACCCTGTGGGGAACAGCAAATCCCCAGCCATATAGAAAAGGATCCGCTGCTATAATCGTGGTAAATCAAATCACTATGCGGTAGATTGTCTCACTAGAATACAAAATGAAACGTAACATACAATACAAGAAACCGTTTTCAACCACAAGGTGGCAGGAATTTATGAAGGAAAGTAATAAATAATGCATAGTAAGCACCAAATAATATTCCTGACTTTGCATCTAAAAATCAGACAGTAAACCATTCAGTAGGCCAAATAAATAATACTGAAGAATTCTTAGAAAACCCCAAATCTAAATAGCAGACCATTAGCTTATCTTGGTTCTAATATACCATCGGACGGCTGAATCAACCATGAAGGTCTCTACCGTCTTCGATATTATGAGCTATATTTGAAGAAGCCAATAATCAAACGACCCACCAAAATAAAGATCCTTAGAGCCTCAGTCTGTTCAATCCTGCTGTATGGAGCTGAAACTTGGCTAACAGCTCCAGTTTTCCAGCATCGTCCCGACACTCTTAAATCTAAGCGGAATTGGAGAATTGAGGGAATCGTATGCATGGACCTTATCAGCAATGACCGTCTAATGAAACCCAAAACAACGAGAAATTCCAAAAAGTAATTCAGTAAAGTCACAAGACACAAAATATGGTGGCTTCTGAAAACCAAAGCATAATTCCCCATTCATCGTAAACGAAACCCATGTTAAAACTTTGAACTTTTTAGCATTAGTAAAGCGAAAATGATTAAGATTTTGGGGAATAAATATCCGTGTATGTATATTAAACTCTCAATCCACGTTCATTTGTTAGCTGTTTTTTTCTGTTCAATAATCTTGACTCACATTTCTTTTTTGATATTACGAATAATAGGAACATTCAACTCAACGGAATAATTACATATATTTATCTGCTATTTTTAGGTAACATAAATATAAAAATGTCTGAGGAACCAGCTAACAATTTTGTTTTCTCAAACAATCTCGCTTATATATGTTGAGGTTTAAAATAATTTGATGTATTAACCATTATACTTAAAATTTGCAAACTTATTTTAGCAAACAAAAAGAATAACTTATTTATAATATTAGCGAATTTGTATTCTGCATGTACTAATTAAACTTAGTAAAACAATTTTTTTCCAAGCCATAGGTCTCATTTATAAATAGATCTGACAAGTAAAACAAAAATTATTATTAAGATAGAAGACTTACTTTCACAAGATGGTCGAAGCATCCCGAATGTACGACCGATTGAATATGACGGTCATTTCCCGCTGTGATGTTACTAAGAATAAAAGCGGCTTCATTGAGAATTTCTGGCTTCGAATCAGGCCAAAAAATGAAGGAATTGAAGGCACAATCCATCTCAGACGGCTTTAACAAAGAGGCTAATACTTCTAAAACTCCTAGAGACACCACAGCATCTGTCTAAGAGTTGTAAATATTAATGAACTGTTCTTAATTTTTGTCAATAAAAATAAAACATACAGTTCAAATCTCTCTCTCTCTCTCTCTCTCTAAATAAAAATAAAACATACAGTTCAAATCTCTCTCTCTCTCTCTCTCTCTCTCTCTCTCTCTCTCTCTCTCTCTCCTTCCCTCTCTCTCTCTCTCTCTCTCTCTCTTCTCCTCTCTCTCTCCTCTCTCTCTCTCTCTCTCTCTCTCTCTCTCTCTCTCTCTCTCTCTCTCTCTTTCTCTCTCTCTCTCTCTTGAAAAAATGTACTTCCTATGACAAGGTCCTTGTTCATGGCGGACTCGACATGTAGCGCTCCATTTTCTTCATGTCTTCCATGACTTTAGGATAGTAACTGTGACAAGATCCTACTTTCGCATTAAGATCACCTATGACACATGTGTTATTTTGTCTTACAATTTCTGCAACAGCACTTTGTAGTGTTTCATAAATGTTTTCTTTCTCTATTTCGTCCGCTTCGTTAGTTGGTGCGTAGAAGGCAACGATGAGAAAGAGAGAGAGAGAGAGAAGACCATTCACAGATACTCATGAACTTCACCAGACGGCCGCAAGCGCAACCAAATTGATCACCTCTTCTCACGCAAGTGGCGGAAGAGTCTACTCGATGTCAGAAGCTATAGATGCATTGATATATAATCAGACTATTGCCTCATGGCTGCCAAGATCCATCTAAAGTTAAAAGCGATACAGAACAGCAATAACCAGACAACAAACAAACTCTTCAATGTTGAGAACCGAACGACAATACGAATGTTCCACTTGGAGCTTTCAAATAGATTTGTTGCCCTGCAATCGGATTTAGAACCAAACATTGATGTCGAAAATATATTAGAGAAACTGAAAAGCACGCAGAGAAGTCACAGAGGAAAAAATATGCCATAAGAAGAAAAAGAAAGAAAGATGGATTTCCGAACGCACCTGGGAACTAGACGATGCAAGAAAATAAGCCAAACTTTCCATCCTGTCGGCCTCAGACACGTCTGAATTGATTGTTCTGCAAGACACATAAAGGGAAATAGAAAAAAGAAGTAAAAAAGAGTGCGAGGGCTGACAAAAGGGAATTTATTGAACACGAATTATTATTGAAAGAAGGGAGATTCAAAATAGTCTATAGATAAACCAAAGAGATGACTGAAGATTTTCAAGATTCAAGATTTTATTTAAACTTCTGTACAACACACACAATATATAAAAAAAAGGGTCAAGCCGGAGACACAAGGTCGATTGATAAAGACCCGGTATAACAATATAGCACACCTATTTGACAGAAAAAAGAAACAAATGCATAAAATAAATATCAATAAATCCACGACTCACCACTAGACAGGAACCCACCCACAAAACAACTGACACTCGGCAAATATCAATCCGAAAAACAAAACAAAACAGTGTGCAAGCGAGGGTGACCGATGACTGGCAACTTATTTGAAAAAAAAAATAAATAAATAAAATGAGCCCACCTTATCAATATCAAACAAACAACTATTCACTTTTAGATTTTTTCTTTTTATTACTGATTCTTGAATTTATTTATAAGGATAGAATGAAGTTGCTTTTTAATATGTGGGAGAGATTTACTGCAGTCAATATATGGTAGATAAAAATGCCATGAACCCATGATAGAAAAATATGGCGAGAACCGTGATCTCTCAGTGGTTAATTTCAGGTGCTGCATTCTCCATTTATTACGGGTTTCATAAACATGGTCAGGTTGCTCAGGGAAAAAATTTCTCGTACGAAAGTACGGAGGCAGTTCTGAGTGGTTATATTTTACCTTGAATAAAAAAGAATGAAGAGTGAATAATTCTGAAACAGGCAAAATATTAGTTAATAAATATATAGTTTCAGTTTTAGATTTATTTGGATAGGAAGAAGGTGACGGTAAATATCTTTGCAAAATTCGAAGAGCCCGGTTTTGAAGAGTCTGTATCGGTTTTATATGATATTTGAAAGTTGCCAAATAAATTAGGGGACAATACGTAAGATGGGAATGCACCAAGGCAAAATAAATGAGTCGTAGAACTTCATAGGGAAAAAAATGCTGAACCCTCCTCATTACACCAACTCCTTGGGCGATTTTAACGCGTGATCTATTACAATGTTCTTTATAAGATAGATTTTCATCAATAGTTATACCAAGATACCGGAGTGAAGTTACCCTTTGAATTCGAATATCTGTAGCCTGATCAATTATAGTTGAAATTCCTTTTGCTTTGTGTCCAAGTCTACTATAAATGATGAATTTCGTTTTGGCGGCATTCAATGATAAAAGATTAGCTTTTAGCCATACAATCAGCTGGGAAAACACGATTTGCAGCTTCTCTTTGACATCATCTTCCGACTTCCCTGCAAGTGTTGATCCAGTATCATCGGCGAAAAGGACATTCAGGCTGTTGGTTTCTGTTGCTGATGGAAGGTCATTTATGTATATTAGGAAGAGCAGTGGTCCCAGAATTGAACCCTGAGGAACACCAATATTGGGCAATAAGCATGGATCCGAAGCTGTTTTATTGATAGTTGTTACTTGGGATCGACCTGTTAGGTAAGATGCGATAAAATCGTGCGCTGGTCCTCGTATCCCGCCATGGCTTAATTTAAACAACAATATTTCGTGACAAATCGTGTCAAATGCCTTCTCAAGATCCAAAAAAATACTTGCCGGAATCATTTTTTTATCAAGACATTCGTGAATAAATTGGACCATTGTCAGGATAGCGTCCTGCGTACTATGTCCCTTTCTAAACCCATACTGATTTTTTGAAAAATAATCATTCGAAGTAAGGAAATTATACACTCGATTATAAAAACATCGCTCCATTAATTTAGAAAAGCCTGAAAGAATAGATATCGGTCTGTAATTCGTGCAATCACTCCGGTCAGACCTTTTATACAGTGGTATCACCTTTGCTTTCTTCAATGAATCCGGAAAAGTTCCTGATCTAAATGACAGATTTATCAAATGACACATTACTTTATTAATACTCGGTACAACAACTTTCACAATGTTCGTAGACGATTCATCAATCCCCGGGGAATTCCCATTTTTCAAAACCTTACCAATATTGGCAAGCTCTTTCTCTGTTACCGGTGTTAAAAACATAGATTTTATAGAAGGCTTTACAAGGTATGTACGATAATCACATTGACCATAGGGCAGGTTATGTTGGAGCTTGTTGGCTACCGAGTGTCCAATTGATGCGAAATGCAAATTCATGTAATTAGCTATTTCTAGCTCCCTTTCAATTATATGACCATGAGCGTCCTTTATTTCTGATGGTTTAGAAGTTTTTGGTGATCGATTTAAGCATGAATTGATTAGCTCCCATGTTTTCCTTGGTGACTTACTTACTTCTCTAAAAGAATCAAAATAAAATTTGTTTTAGCATTACGTATTATTTTTGAAAGTAGATTTTTGTATTTTTTGAATGTTGTTTTATTTTCTTCGCTTGGGAATGATAACAATTTTTTATAAAGACAGTTTTTTTGTTTTATTGAGGTCAAAAGGGAGGGTGATATCCACGATTGAATGGGTTGATTATATTTTCCTTTTCGCGTTTTTACTCTGGGGCATGACTCGTCAAAAGCAGCGTTAAAATTTTCGAAGAAATGAGCCATTGCAGAGTTTACGTCTTCAGCATCAAATACACGAGACCAATCGATAATATTCAATTTATCCTTTAAACAGTCCAGATTTTTTGTTGTTGATAATCCGGTGTGATATTTCTGGTGCTTTTTTTGTTTGAAGCTGATATTTCACATCGGAAATCAACAAAAAATGATCAGAAAAATCTGTTAAAACAACTTGTGAAGACAAGTCAAGCCAAACAGGACTAATCTAGTAAAGGAGAGGAATGGAGTCCTTTTGACAGACCCGTTGAAGATCGATAAGAGGTGGGCAACCCGCTTCGACAATCTACTAAATAGACCCAATAATAATTCCTGACAAGCCATTTATGATTCTTGATGTCAATGAAGAGCCATCGTCTCCAGAAGAAATCATGACCGCCGTCAGAAAGCTGAAGAACGGAAGAATTCCAGGAGTAGATGGCATTACATCTGAGATACTAAAAACTTCAGTCCACGACTGCAGGACAGTTTGGGTTGAGCTGCTGACTCAGATATGGAGCAACTAGAGAGTACCCAGTGACTGGAAGAAAGGAACAATTACTAAGCTCTTTCAAAATGGCAACGCAATTGTTTGTGGCAACTCGAGAGGCATTATCATAATGTCAATACCTAGTAAGCGTAGGGCAATTATTATACAACAGTGCTTACAACAGAGACTGGACCAACATCTTCGTGATGAACAACACAGCTTTCAGCATGGAAGGTCATGTGCAGACCTGATTTTTAGACTGAGAGTGCTGGTTGAAGATTCAAAGGAATGGAACTAAAAGCTTTATCTTCTTTTCATTAAACTAGAAAAGGCCTTTGGTTTGGTTGACCGAGAAATCTTATGTGGAAAATCCTCAAAGACAATGGAATAGCCCCCCAAGATAGTACAAGTGATTATCGCCATGTAAAAAGAAATAGAATACTGTGTACAAACAGAAAATGGATTTGTATCATACTTCAAAATCATAACGGGCGTCAAACAAGGATGTGTATTATCACCACTTTTATTCACAATTGTAATGGACAACGTACTCAGACAGTCTATGGGCTATGGAGTAAATATTAACAGCAAGCAACTTGCAGATCTTAGCTTTGCAGATGATATAACACTACTAAAAGACGCCAAAGATCGATTACACCAGCTATTTGATGAAATTGATGTAAGCCAGTGAATGTTGAAAACTCAACCAACAACTTGAGAGATGTATCCTCGGATTCAAAAACATTTGCCTTCGAAGGATCCTCTAAATCAGTTGGCATCAAAAATTCCTAATAGAGAAATCCAACTGAAAACGAACCAGTCCAAAGAGACTAAAGTTATGAAGAAACGAACATAGATATATTTGTGTCATGTTATAAGCATGCCCGAAGATAGACTGCCCTCAGAGATAGATCAGTGGCAGCCTGAAGGAAGACAAAGACGAGGTCGACCAAAGAACAAACTGCAGAATCAGTATAATTTGCAACTGAAAGAGGCAAATATTTAATGGGAAGATATCACTGCAGCCATACAGCTTCGTGATGAATAGAAAGGCTTTGTCAACGCTATAGGACTACTGATGGCTCAGGAGGTTCTAAAGTCTAAGGTCTAAGGTAATCCTTCTAACGTAAGGGGTTGATTTCAATTTATAAAAGAAATTGTCAATCTAGAACTGGCGTTCCCTCAATTGCCAAATACACTGCAAAACATCAGAATTTTTCAAGTTGAGTGAACACATGCAACAAATTCTCTGTCTGAGATTAATAAACTTCGTTTAAGTGTATGTTATAAAAAGCAAATCCTTGATTCATCATATAAAGGTCAAAAGGAAAAAACCAGTACGAAACCATTTTCCTAAAAAAAAAAAAAGTTTAACCAATTTTGCTAGTGTGCGGAAAGGGGTAAGGGATAACAAATTAATATTCAACAAATTTCCATTTTAGGGGAACAAGAGGGTTACGACTCCCCTATCTCCCAAAATGGTCCCCTCCTCTTTAATGTAGAAAATATTTGTGAGGAAGGGGACCAGATGGCTGAAAAAGAGCATTTTTAGAAATACTTTTTAGTAAATAGACCTACGAATCCTACAATAATCTTTCAGGGAAAGTAATTCAACCCGCATCCCCTTTCAACAAAAAGGTACAATCACTGAATATACGGGTGATTAATCAAGAAAACAAGTATATTAATAAACCTGGTACCAGTTCAAAGTACTAGTTTTGAGCTAAGTTCTAGCATCTTTCCAAGAGAGCTTCAATGTTTTATTTAAGAAACCTTCCAAGGAAATTCACAAACATTTAGCTTAATTAGCACTGATCTTAAAAAGGTAGGAGGGTGTTACCTGTGAGTCTGTTCCAGTGACAATGTTGCCAATACAGTGGAGTGCAGATAAAATAGTACCAGTGTCTTCAACCTTCAGTTGCTCAATACGTTGACGTATCAGTTCAACATCTACAACAAGCTGAACTTGGTCTTTACTCACACCTGAGATGTCCGACAGAGCCAAACATATAATGAAAAGAGAAATCGTCAATGTAACAGCACAAACACAAAAAAAAAGAAAAAAAAGAAAGGAGATAGAAGGAGAAAGGGAAAACTGTTTTCCTAAATTAGTGATTAATATAGACCAGCACTTGAATGAGGCCTTAACCCTACTCATCCATACAATCACATAGGTCAAACAGCATAGCCATACACAATCAACCATAAAGAATAATCCATGGACAGGCAGTCATGTCATCAATAAGTATAAGTCGTCATTTACCAAACAATAAAAACAATAAAGACAAATAAATCAGAGGCAACAACCAAACACAAGGGCTCATCAGGAGAATACATTTTATTAACTAAAAAAATATGCATACTAACTAAGTAATAAGTACTTTTCAATCATTGCTTTTAATGGAGATTAATTTATAAACTTTTAATTTATAAACTAATTTATAATTTATAAACTTAACGCTTTTTTATCAAGTTTTTTATTGTTTTAAAAAGTAGAGCTGCGAGAAAAAGTAAAAATTAGCGTAAAGAGCGAGACGTTGAGGAGGGACAACCCCTTTCATATTTGGAATAATTTCTGTTCGTTTTCAGTTTTAATGTCGCTCCTTATTTGCAGTTAAAAAACTTGTTTTTTTTATTTAACATAAAATTAAAAACTTTAGACAAATTCAAGGGAATGGCTAAGTAACAAAGGTTATACAAGAATTCACAAAGAAAATTGTGCCAGTAATTTAAGACAAGAAAAAAAGCTGATGTCAAGAAAAAAATCTCAAAATTGTCCCCCAAGAATATAAATATGAAGGTAAAACAGTTTCACAACATACTAGCATTCAGGTTAAATAACCAGTTGTCAATCTTTGGACTAAAAAAAAAAAAATTTCATAAAGTTTCAAAGCATAACTTGTTGTGCTAGATTCTAAAATACCATCGGGTTTGTCTAACTCCAGCAGTTTCGATGACAGTTCTTTTTGTTTAAGACTTGACTATATGGCTATAGACTGAAAACGAACAGAAATTACTCTGTATATGAAAGGGGCTTTTTTTCCTCAACTCCCCACTCTTTACGCTAAAGTTCGAATCTTTTTCTTAACTCCACTTTTTAAAACAGTAAACAACTTAAGCGTAAAGAGCGGGACGTTGAGGAGGAAAAGCCCCTTTCATATACGGAGTAGTTTTGTTCGTTTTAATTTTTAATGTCGTAAACAAAATTTGTATATCATTTTTTTTTTAGGAGGAGAAGCCCCTTTCATATCCGGAGTAGTTTTTGTTCGTTTTAAGTTTTAATGTCGCTCCTTACTTTCAGTTTAAAAAAAAACTATTTTTTTTCAATTTTAATTTCTAAAAGTTTTTGAATTAATGCATGTTTGGATTTTGGCTTCCCGCAAATAAATAATTAAAACAAAATTTGCATATCATTTTTTTTTTGGCTGAATGACTTTCTCATAGTTTTAATTCGAGGATTTTAAGAAGAAAAGGAGCGGGGGAGGAGGCCTAGTTGCCCTCCAATTTTTTGATTACTTAAAAGGCAATTAGAACTTTTAATTTTTTACGAACGTTTTCATTAGTGAAAAATATACGTAGCTTAAGAATTAACTTACGTAACCAACTTCTATATTCGTATGTTTTTATTACGTAATTGAGGAGGTTCACCCTCTCGTCAATACATCACTCTTTATATTAAAGCTTAGATTTTCTCTCAATTCCTTAAGGATTACCCCTAAATCACAAAGGCCGTAGAATATATAGTTGAAATCACTAAAAATTCTTTAGCGTAAAGAGCGAGGTATTACGTGGAGGTGAACCCCTCACATGCGTAATAATTTCTGTTCGTTTTAAGTTTTAATGCTGCTCCTTACTTTAAGTTGAAAAAACTTTTCACATTTATTTTTTCATTGTTTTATGAATAATGCTAGAAAATCCTGCGCCCCCTTCATTGAAATTCTCTTCCCCCATGATAAATTCCTCCATGGAGAGATCCTCCCGCGTAACCCGCCCCTACTCAACTCCTCGCCCTCCCCAAACCAAAAACATCCCCCTGAAGACGTCTGTACACTTCCGAATAACCATTACTATATGTGTCAAAGTTTGTAACTTGCAGCCCCTCCCACGGGGAGTGTGGGGGAGTAAGTCGTCCCCAAAGATAAAATTATTAGGTTTTTCAATTATGATGAATAAAAGGGCTATCTCAGAATTTTGATCCGGTGACTTTGGGGAAAAAATGAGCGTAGGAGGGGGCCTAGGTGCCCTCACATTTTTGGTCACTTAAAAAGGGCAATAGAAATTTTAATTTCCGTTAGAATGAGCCCTCTTGTGACATTCTAGGATCACTGGGTCGATAAGATCACCCCAGAAAAAAAAACGCATCCGTAATCTGTCTTCTGGCAGAAAATGCGAAATTCCAAATTTTTGCAGATAGGAGCTTGAAACTTCTACATTCGGGTTCTCGGATATGCTGAATCTGATGGTGTTTTAAAAAGTCGGTTGATTCGTAAGCAGACGTTTATTCAATGCTTGTAGAACCCAGGTCAACTAGAATAGAAAAGGTAAGTCAGAATGTTACATCCTTCCTCCTTTCCAAACTAGTGAGCTGGTACAAAAACCATACTATATATTACCAACAAATAACACTATTCCATAACCAATCCACCCCACTTTAATTAGGCATGCATCACCATACCAATTCTTTCGATAAGTGGTCTTCACTCTTAGAATACGAGAAGGCGCTTAACTCACTTCTCTAACACTTTTCTTTCTCTCATACATACTTCATAATACAATAAGGCACTTGGGTCACTTCTCTATTTCACCTCTACGATTAGCAGTCTTAACTCTTAGAATACGAGAAGGCGCTTGGCTCACTTTTCGTACTCTCATACATACTTCATATACGATAAGGCACTTGGATCACTTCTCTAGTTCACCTCTACTACACTCACACTATGGTTTCTTTACATTTACAGGTTAAGTTTCTTTACAGGCTTTACGCATCGACCTGAACGGGTTGAATACAGAGCACCCTGTAGATCCGCATGGGTCGTGCGACTTGTGCTTGGTACAGGTATTGGCGTATGGAATGCTGGACTAAGATCATGGGAAGTCGGTCGTGAGTTTAGATCAGGCGTTTTAGGTGGAGGGGTGAGAGCAGCAAACGCAGTTATGGGTGACGAGGTAAGAGCTTCGGCATGTGGGTTTCCCTTAGATTCACCATGTGGGGTTTCCAGGGCTTCAGCAGCATCAGGTGACCTGTTTGAATGGCAGAGCACCTTTATGTGACGCCTGTTTCGCCGATAGTTTCCTCCTTCATTCGTCTCGATTATGTATGATCTGGGATGCTTGTCTGCTCTCACGATTGTACCAGACTGCCATGTCTTACCCTGGATTTGGGCTTGAATTGGTTGGCCGACTTGGAGGGGTTTTAGTTCTTTTGACTGCCTGTCGTGGTATTTCCTTTGGCGTGATTGTTGCTTTTTTCGGTTCTGCACGAACTCGCCGTGATGAACGATTTTTGGGGAGAGTAGTTCTCCAGTGCAAGGAACTATTGATCTCAAGTTTCTGCTCATCAGCATCTGGGCTGGGGATGCCAGTCCATCGACCGGTGTGTTCCTGTATTCGAGTATGGCCAACTCGAAATCGTCTCCTGTGAGATCAGTCTTAGTAAGGATATCCTTGGCAGTTTGTACTGTCCTTTCCGCAAGTCCGTTTGACTGCGGAAAGTTTGGCAATGAAGTCTTGTGAGCTATTTCCCAGTCTTTTATGAACTTCTGAAATAGAGCTGATGTGAATTGCGGACCATTATCGGAGACGAGGACGCTAGGGATTCCATACCGCGCAAATTGTTTCTTCAAACATGATACGATTTGATGGGCGTATGCAT
Source organism: Artemia franciscana (assembly GCF_032884065.1). Classification (NCBI taxonomy): domain Eukaryota; kingdom Metazoa; phylum Arthropoda; class Branchiopoda; order Anostraca; family Artemiidae; genus Artemia; species Artemia franciscana. Next base: position 122,001 of record NW_027062767.1, read on the forward strand.
TGCTACCGACTCTATCAACCTCGAAAAACCGGCTGTAATAGTTGACGGTGATGAGGTAATATTCTCCACTCTTGTAGAACAGATCACAACCGATCTTCTCCCAAGGTAGGTGAGGGATATCATGAGGTAACAACGGCTCCTTTTGATTCGAGTTTTGATATTTGGTACACGCATAGCAGTGTCTGATATGTTCTTCAACATCCTTTGTCATACCTGGCCAGAGCACAATAGAGCGAGCTCGTTGCTTAGTCTTTTCAATTCCCAGGTGTGATGAATGGATGCGGTCTAGGATGTTCTTGCGGGAATTTTTTGGAATGACCAAAAGATCGCCTTTCAATATGATCTGGTCTATGACTGTTAACTCGTGTCTGACGTTCCAAAATGGGAGTATGTTTGTGGGAACGGACCTTTTAGATTCGGGCCAGCCACTTTGGATAGTCTTAGTGAGCTCAACCAATTGATGATCAGCTGCTGTCTCTTCTTTAAGCTTTTTAAGCCTGTCCGGGCTTATTGGGAGAAGCGTCATCACAGAGTGCACGTACGATTCAATCTCCATTTGCGTTTCTGTATCCTCTTCAGGGAGATATAAGCGGGATAGGGCGTCGGCAACAGGAATTTCTTTACCAGGGCGAAATATCACTGTAAAATCATATGGCTGGATTTTCAGTAACATCCGCTGTAGCCTAGGTGACGACTTCGAAATTGGGCGGTTTAGGACGACTTGCAGAGGTTTGTGGTCGGACACAACGATGAATTTCTGGCCATACAGGTACTGATGATAATGCAGGCAGCCGAAGAGGATAGCGTATAATTCTTTTTCTATCTGTGAATAATTTTGCTCGGTGCAATTAAGCGATCTCGATGCAAAGGATACAGTTTTTCCGTTCTGAAGAATAGTAGCCCCAAGGCCGAACTTCGAAGCATCGACTTGGAGCTCGATGTTTCCTGATGTTGGATCAAGGAATGATAATGAGTCACAAATCGATTCTTTGATGTTTGTGAATGCTGAGTTGTGCTCTTCTTCCCACTTGAACTCTCGCTGGTTTGCCAGTTTGCGAAGTGGTTGGTTCAGTGAGGAAAGATTGGGTATATACCTTGCCAGATAGTTCATCATTCCCAAAACGGTCTGAAGTTCATCTTTAGTCGATGGGATGCGCATTTCCTTTAGTGCTCGAACCTTCCATGGATCTGGATGGATGCCAGCTTCCGATATTATGTGTCCAAAGTAAGGGATGCTATCACTTTTGAACACACATTTTTGAAGGTTGAGCTTCACGCATTTCTCGCGGGCTCTTATAAGCGCGCTGCGCACATTAGAATCGTGCTCTTCATCGGTTCGGCCGGATATGATGATGTCATCCACTATGACTGAAAAACCTCTGATACCTTCAAATGCCTCCTCCATGCGGCGCTGGAATTCGTCTTGCGCCGAGATTAGGCCGAACGGCATCCGTTTGAACTTGTATCGGCCATATGGTGTGTTGAACGTTGTTAATTCGGACGACTCCTCGTCAAGTTCAAGCGACCAATATCCATGGCGAGCGTCAAGTTTTGTGAAGTACTTAGCGCCGGAATGTTTCAAAACAGCTTCGTCGAATGTAGGCGTTGGATGATGGGGTCGTTTGATGGCCATATTCAAGTCGTGGGGGTTGATGCAGACCCGAAGACTCTTGTCAGGCTTTTCAATTACAACTGCAGCGTTGACCCAATCGGTGGGGTGGGAGACTTTTTCTATGACTCCAAGGCTTTCCATCCTATCGAGTTCCTTCTTAAAGCTGTCTTGGAGGGATATCGGGACGCGTCTAGCTGGTACTGCTTTTGGTTCAGCTCCTTCTTTCAGCGTAATGTGGCACTTTCCTTCGAGCTGACCAATACCTTGGAAGAGGTCTTGGAATTCTTCGACAAATGGAGTGGATTTCTGGACCTTTGAGCTCTCAACTGTGAGGACCAGCTTGAATAAGTTGAGTTTCCTGCTAGTATCGAAGCCAAGGATTGGCATGGGGGCATCTTTTACAATGAAGAAGGGCTGACTTTCACTGCTGCCGTTTGTGTATGTACATGTCAGGTTGCAGACTCCAAGCGTATGTATTTTCTGGCTGCCAAAACTAGTAAGAATCTGTAGCGTTTCATGTACTACAGGCTTTGGCTTGAGGGTCTTGAAATTCCTTTCTGGAATGATGTTTGCTTGGGCGCCAGTGTCGATTTTGAAAGTGATTCTGGCTTGTCCATTCACCATAAGCTTCACATAGGATTGGTCCTCACCTTTGTCCATGTTAACAGAATCAATAATGTTCACTGTATCGATAAAGAGATCATCGTCTTCATTTCGACATGCTTCCTGTTTATGAGGTTTACTGTTTTTCTGTTGCTTTTGCAAACTTTCGCAAAATGATTTAGCTTGTCGCAATTGCTACACGCTTTTCCTTTGGCTGGGCATTTGTGCAGGGAGGAGTATTCTCCGCCACAGAAGTAACATTGTTTATAAGCTTGTGCACTCTGGTTCGTCTTCTTGCCTTTTCGAATGAAGTCAACTTCTTGTTTAATGTATGCATCCTGGCCTCCGTGGGTGCTGCTTGAGCCAGGTTGCGACATAGTTCTAAGTTGCACCTGGGTTTCTACATGTGCCCTTGATATAGTAACTGCTTGTGACAGGGTCAGATTTGAACCTACCTGTAGGAGCTTCTCTCTGACTCTCGCTGAGGAGATACCACATATAAGTCTGTCTCTTATCATTTCCTCTTTCAAGTCTGTTGTGGAGTATTCACATTCCCGAGCCAATAACTTTAATTCTGTGATGTACTGATCGATTGTTTCACCATCACGTTGGTCTCTTTTGTGAAAGAGGTATCTTGAGAACACTGTGTTTGACTGGGGGCTGAAATATTCTCTGAATTTGGATATATATACTCCAATTTTGTCTGTTTCTGCAGCAGATATTGTAAATGTACTGAAAATGTCTCTCCCTTTTTCTCCTAGCCAGATCAGCAAGAACGCACACTGGATTTTTTCAGTCTTTCCACTAAGGGGTCCTTGGAACATGAGGGTTGCATGTGTTTGGAATCTCGACCATGCCTCTTTGAGGTTGTCGCTTGACCAGTCCATTGTGGGGTATGGAACGTTGGCTTCCATGACTTTTAGAGGGGCTCTGACACCATGTAAAAAGTCGGTTGATTCGTAAGCAGACGTTTATTCAATGCTTGTAGAACCCAGGTCAACTAGAATAGAAAAGGTAAGTCAGAATGTTACAGTGTGATTTTTGTCATTTATATTCCCTGTGTCCTCGCGCCATATGAGTTAGGCGCCATTGTAGTTGTGTCCCTGTGTCCCACCTGTGAGAAAAGAAATCCTCGGCATGCTTTCTTTTCTTACTTTCTCTATCAGCCACAAGTCTTTTGGCATAGACTCTTTGAGCAGTTTTCTCAGCTGTTGCCATTGTAGGTTCTTCAGTCATTTTACAATTAAAAATTTCTCTTCGAAAAATCTTCTTAAATACTTACAATGACGTTCTAAAATTCTATTTTAGCTACTTCTTGCTATCTAGGCTGGGAAACCGAAAATTATTGTGTAGTACTCCCCTTAAGTAAATCTGTTTTGCAATGCTTCACTTCTATAACACAAAGTTTTTTAAAAGTCACTGCCCTCTAAAGGAAGGAGTGAAGGTAGGTGCTTCAAAATACCTCTAAGGGCAAACTTTTGTCTGTAGACTCATCCCTGAAAGTTTCATTTTCTGAACCTTCGCCATTTCCAAAGTAGTAAAAAGTAGCTAACGTAGCATTTTACCCATTTAGCCTATGTGGTCCAATTAATTGTAAATCATACTTCCAAAGGACTCTCAGTACCTGAGTTTTTCCAGTGCTATTTCAGACAATCTAGGGATTTGGTCAATTTCAGGTCTTTCCATTTTTCTTTGAGTGAAATTAGCCTATATTTCCGAATTTTCAATGCTATGGACAGTTTCAGAATACCAATGATAATTGATGATGATTATGGCCATCGATCAGAATTGCCAACTTTTTGGTTCATGGATAAGTCTCCTGAGTAACCAGAAATGCCACAAGTACCCCGTGTTCTTTTACTTGTCCAATGGGATTTCCTTTATCGGGGTTTAACCACTAAGAGATAACAACAAATACTTATCTGGCCAGGTTGCACTTGAAACGGCAGTTTTAATGAATAGCCTACATAGGTCTAATCTACAAGACTTGAGTGTCTATTCTTTTGACACTGTCAAATATAGCTTCTTAGTTATCTATGTGAAGCTTAACTTGGATTTATTTGCAAGATTGCCTATACTACCAAAAATAGTCTAGTTCCTGTTCATTCTACATAAAGATGTCCTTGACAGTTAGCTTTTTATTAAGGTAGGCCATAATTGAGGCTACTCATATGTATAATTGTAGTTAGACTTTTTAGAGTGAAAAGTATATTCATAAAAATATAGGTTACACTACTAGATTCGGTAAAATTCTAATTCATTGACTTTTTGCTATCTTGGAAAGTTGTTGGGCTAGAGAATTGAAACTTTCAGGGATGTGTCTACAGGCTAAAGTATATCCCGGGAAGTTATTTTGAGATCCCTAACTATACCCCTTCCCCCTCCTCTATATAACGCAGTTTTTTGTGCATTACAGCTTATATTTTGGTCAAATTTGATCCTATATTACTACTAAAAGTGTAAATCCTTGCTTACCTTAGAAAAATTCAACTTTTCACTGTTTTTTAAGCTACTATATTCCATAATTACTCATAATTACTTCACCTGCATTGAGAAACAATTATCACCTTTTATGGTATAGTTAAGACTGGAATGAAGGTCTTTAAACCCGTAAACAAGTATCTTTAAAAGGCCTTTGACAGGAGTAACACAGATAAGACTTTGAACTTTTAAGGGGCTTCTCACTCAAAATTATGATTCGTTTCTACAATTGGGTAAGGTTATTGTGTTATATTAATTTGAAAAAATTAGAAAGATGTATTTGTAACTTACAAATGGGTGATCAGATCTTAATGAAGTTTGATATTTAGAAGGTAACCATTACTATATGTGCACACAGAAAAAATATACGGAACTTACGAATTAAATTACGTAGCGAACTTCAATATTCGTATGTTTTTATTGCGTATATGAGGGGGCTCACCCATCGTCGATACCTCGCTCTTGATATTAAAGCTTAAATTTTTCCCAATTCCTTAAGAATGACCCCTGAATCACAAAGGCCGTAGAATAAATAGTTGAAATTACTAAAAATGCTTTAGCGTAAAGAGCGAGGTATTACGAGGAGGTAGACCCCTCAGATGCGTAATAATTTCTGTTCGTTTTAAGTTTTAATGCTGCTTCTTACTTTCAGTAGAAAAAAAAACTTTTCATGTTTATTTTTTCATTGTTTTTTTTAAACAACGCTAGAAAATCCTGCGCCCCCTCCATTGAAAGTCTGTTCCCCCATGAGAAGTTCGTCCATGGAAAAATCCTCCCCGGTAACCCTCCCCCTCAAATAACCCTCTCAAACCAAAAAAATCCCCCTGAAAACGTCTGGCCAAAGATTGTAACTTGCAGCCCCTCCCACGGGGGCTGCGGGGGAATAAGTCGTCCTCAAAGACATAGTTATTGGGGTTTTCGACTATGGTGAATAAAATGGCTATCTCAGAATTTTGATCCGGTGAATTTGGGGGAAAATGACCGTGGGAGGGGGCCTAGGTGCCCTCCAATTTTTTGGTCACTTAAACAGGGTATTAGAAATTATCATTTCCGTTAGAATGAGCCCTTTCGTGACATTATGGGACCACTGAGTCGATACGATCACCCCTGGAAAAAAAAACAAATAAACACGCATCCGTGATTTGTCTTCTGGCAAAAAATGCGAAATTCCACGTTTTTATAGATTGGGGATTGAAACTTCCACAACAAGGTTCTCTGATACGCTGAATCTGATGTGTGATTTTTGTTAAGATGTTTCCCCAGTTTTTCTAAAATGAGGCAAGTTTTTTCAGGCTCGTAACTTTTGATGGGTAAGACTAATCTTGATAAAACTTATATATTTAAAATCAGCATTAAAATGCCATTCTTTTGATATAACTATTGGTATCAAAATTCCATTTTTTTAGAGTTTTGGTTACTATTGAGCCTGGTCGCTCCTTACTACAGCTCGTTACCACGAACTGTTTAAAAATGTGGAATTTTGTGTTTTTTGTCAGAAGGCAGATCACGGATGCGTGTTTATTTGTTTGTTTTTTTTTTTTGTTTTTTTTCAGGGGTGATCGTATCGACCCAGTGGTCCTAGATGCGGGGCAAGTTTAAACTGCTAGAAAAAATAAATAATTATTCAAAGTTTCATTTATTCAAAAGTTTATTTATCCAAACAACACTTGCAATATAAATAGTTGATTTATCGAAATATAATCCTTGACGAGCCTCCCCTCTTGATTTGTCATTTCATCAAAATATCCTTCTCTTTTATTTCTGCTATCAGCTTGAAACAACTTCTTTCAATGGTAAATCAATTAACTGTTTAAAACCTCAAACATGTCACTCCTCTGTTACTCACATAAACTTCCTCAAATTTATCATCCAAATATGCGGGGCAAGTTTAAACTGCTGGGAAGAATAAAAAATTATTCAAAGTTTCATTTATTCGAAAAAAAATATATTGTTTCCACTTTTTGTTGAAATTATACCCGTTTTCTCTCTCTAGTATTTATAAGATTATGCTATATTTCAACGTCTGGACTCCAGTTATATTTTAGCCTGATGAAGGGTTATAAAGCTCCGATATGAAATTCATGAAATAATGCATTCTCAATCTGACGGAATATTTTTTTTTGAAATAATACTCTGCAAGATATCCTTCCATATGTTCTTCTCTTCTACCATAAGTGGGGATGTTATCTCTCACTTCCCTCCATGTCCGTTCTATATTTTGGGTATGGGCTCCTGTTGTAGGGTCAACAAAATTTAGGCTGTGATTGACACGCAAATGCTGAAAGCCATGGTGGGCTAGGCAGTCATAGGCCCTCCAACAGTCACTGATTATTGTTGTACCTGGCAGGATTTTGTCACGTATTATTCCCAACAGCGTAGCACTACTTCTATCTGGCACAGCAACCATGAATGAATTTCCAGTAAATCGCTCTATACCACCAAATACCCAAACACCATCGACAATTCGACCACGATTGTACTTACGCTTGCCAAATTTTGCTTCATCTATCTCAACAATTATTCCTTCTCCCCCCAAACGAACAGTACTGGAGTGACAAGCGTAAATACAAACCTCTCTACAGAACATACTCCAATCCACAATCGTTTGTTTAGAAATACCAACATTATTGAATATCAATTTCTCTCTTGAAGCATTAGTCTGAAGCCACATCATCATAAACCGAAAATTCTGTTGTAGAGCGAGTTGTGAGCGTTCCAGCCACGTTTTATGAAAGATAGATTTTCTAAAATTACACTTTGTTGTTTCAAACTCACGGCCATCACGAATGGATATACGCCAGGTTTTCTGGCAACGGAAATAAATTCCAGATTTAACGCAAGTCTGGCCACAAACTGGGCAATCTATGCTCCTCAATAACATGCCATGGTTATAATACAGTTCTAAAATTGCATCATCTGTGGCAAATTGAAGTATTCCATTAAATAATTCGATTTCGCAATTATTACAGCTCATTTTCAAACAAAGTTGCTTATAGACTGAAAAAATGTAGACTGAGTAACACAGATAAGACTTTGAACTTTTAAGGGGCTTCTCACTCAAAATTATGATTCGTTT